>NC_141910.1:31577500-31882500 GCF_057802395.1 Ceratotherium simum simum | reverse complement strand
CCGTGGTACTGATGGAGGGATAGACACATAGATCAATGGAATAGTATAGAGATCCCAGAAATAGACCCGCACAAATATGTCCAACTGATTTTTTATTTTTGACAAAGGTGCAAAAGCAATTCAATGGAGAAAGATAGCATTTTCAACAAAGGTGCTGAAGCAATTGGTCATCTGCAGACTAAAAAGCAAACCTTACACTAAGTGTTACTCTAGGTGTTATACAAAAGCGAACTTTAAAATGGATCACAAACTTAAATGTAAAATGTAAATCTATGAAAATTGTAGAAAGAAAGTAGAAGAAATCTGAGGATTTGTACCAGGAAAAGAGTTAGATTTTATATAAAAAGTACAATCCATAAAAGGAAACATTGGTAAATTGGACTTCATCAAAATTTAAAACTTTTGCTCTCTGAAAAAACCCTGTAAAGAGGATAAAAAGACACACTATAGGCTGGGACAGTGTAGGTGCAAACCACATATCCAGCAAGGGACTTGTATCTAGAATATAGAAGGAACTCTCAAACTTCAACAGTAAAAATATAAACAATCCAATAAGAAAGTGGACAAAAGGTGTGCACATTTTATAGAAGTGAATACAGAGGTAAATCTAGGGGGCAAATAACACATGAATGGATATTAAACATCATTAGTCATTCAGAAAAGTAAAATTAAAATCACATTGAGATTACTATACACCTATCAGAAAGGTTAAAATCAAAACAATAGTGACAATATCAACTTCTGGCAAAGATGGAAAGAAACTGGATCACTCACAAATTGCTGGTGGGGATCTAAAATAGTACAGTAACTCTGAAAAACGGTTTTCCAGTTTCCTAAAAAACTAAACATGCAAGTAACATCTACCTCAGCAATTGCACTAATGGACATTCATCTCAGAGAAATAAAAAGTTATATTCACACAAAAGCCTATACGTGAATGTTCATAGAAGTTTAATTCATAATATGCCCAATCCAAAAAAAAAAAAAATGTATTTTCTACAAGCGCTATTATTCACATGGACTAATTCTTTTAAAGTTTTGCTCATAGTAGAAGACAACCTTCAAAATGGGGGCAGAAATAAGGAAAATGTTGAGATTACCTACAAGCAATGTAAGGATAAACTTATAGTTTCACAACAAAAAATAAGAAATGAATGTATGAAAAATGCGAAAAATAAAAAAATAAAAGTTTATGTTTATAAAAGTGGATAATTTGGTAAGTAATTTGTTTATTTTCATTCTAACAGTCAACAAATAAAATGTTCTTCCATGTCTCTCCTTACAAATAAAGCCTTTCAATCATTGAAGAGGAATGAATATTAGACAACAGGAAAACTCACTAGGCTAAAACACTCAAGTCAAACTTCATATAAAAATGAAATTGGCAGAATATATGAAATCCCTTCCCTTTCTTTGAAAGGTGAGGCCAACTGTATTCGATGAAAATGCTAAAGGAAGTAGATATTGCCAAGTATTGCAGGCATAAGAGTACAAGAACATAAATGCTAGAAAGAATATTACAGCTTACTTTTTTTGATAGAATGTAAGTAGAAAATTATTACCAGATTGTTCTTCAATAGAAGGCAACAAAATCAAATATATATAAGGCTTTTCAATCAGCCCTGGAATAAATGTCATTTTAAAGGTTGCAACATTTAACTTTTTTTAAGAAAAGAGATAAGAAATTTTTTTGAAATTTCAGTGAAAGGGATAATTTTAAAGATGGATAAACAGTGGATAAATAAAAATGTTTTTGCTTTTTGCCTGCAGCTACTACTCCATACTCAAAAGAGTCTAAGGTATCTGAGGCACAATGAGAAACATTCTTAGAGAATATGAAAAAAACACATCTATACACAACACACACGAATAAATGCTCTGTCATGTATTTACATATGAGAAAAACCTTTTGATAGTTGAAGAGGAGTAGATGTGTAAGGTCTTTTATTAGTTTAGACTTTAGACTAAGTTGTTGCTATTACCATCAATAAAGTGAGAGAAACAGATATTATTATATTGAACTAAAAGAATATAATTACAATGGGAAATAAAAATATATATATGAGGGAATTATTTATTTAACTAAATAGGCAAAATAGCGTACATTTAAGTAGAAAAGGGTACTAATAGAAGAGCTCATGGAATCTCATTTTTAAAGACAAATTTCAGAGAGAATTATATTATTACCTGTATTAATTTTAAATACCAAGAGAAAAATATTTTAGCAAATCAGTTCTTAAAATGTTATAAAATATCACAAACCCAAAGAAGAGATCAAAGATCAGAAGTCAGTCAAATGCAGAATGTTTTACCTAAACAAAATAGAATATTATATACTAGTCATGGACCTAATACTATCATTTCTGGAAAAATGATAAAGAAAAAATGTATGGAGCAAATGCCAATAAGACTTTACATTTATGAAGGGTTTTTTAAAGGCAATAATCCATATTTACAATGTTATGGTAATTACAGTGTGCTGATATTTAATAAATTCCCATGTGTCAAAATAAATCTTATAGAAATGGTAAATAGGAATAGTTTTGTCTTGCATTGCTTGGCGGAAATTCCATTCAACACAGAATATGTTGAGTATCTGCCAGAATCAGACTACATGTGTCTTCTTAAATCATATTGTGGAAAATAATACCAGAGATATGGAATAAATTGTCGTTTTCTGTTCATTTCTCACTCATGTGAAAAATTTATCAAATATTTGCTGAACAAGCATGTGTAGTTTGCACTAAAATGTTACAGATTTAAAAACTACTGAAATTTATTCCCAATCCTCAATTACTTTTTGTATGATAGAAGGTATAAAGATAAACAACACAAATGAAATAAAAATTATAAGGAAAAGTGAGCATCTCTCTGATGAGATCAGGGACCGCATCTTTTTAATCTTTGTTTTCTTAGCACGTAATGTGGGAAATTTATTCAGTATATGTTGGTGGAATGAACCAATAAAAATTTCATCTGGAGATCGAATTTTGATTTCTCACTTCTTGAGGGGGGAATATCTATGCACAGTATTTGAAATTTTTCTGTAAAGAAAAGTTGTCACTTGCCCCCAATTTATTTATTTATTCAGAAGTTTATATCATTATGAACTTGTATGTATTTATTTAATGGATTGGGTTATAATCAATTAATATATTATTTATTTTGTTGTTCAAATGTTCCAGTTTTAGCCATTGGGAGTTCTTCCAGATTGATTCCTGTGGCCCTTTAATATACCCCATCCTATAATTTTTTTTAAGCATTTCTTTCCTTGTTTCAGGCTCATTTCTCCAGTGAGCTCTTGATTCCTTTTAGTAACTCAATTTTTAGACAAATTCAATTTCACATAGGCAAAATTTTGATTGGATACATCTCAAGAGAATATTCACTAGTCATCAGAGAAATGCAAATTAAAACCACAATTTAATACCACTACATACATATGATAATAGCTAAAATATGAAAAGACAGAACACAGTTTGGTTAGGATGGGGAACAACTCTAAATCCAAATACATTGCTAGAAATCAGACACAAAATACTACATGTTGTATGATTCCACTTTTATTAATGAAAAATTGAATAGCCACTTTGGAAAATACTATGGCAGTGTCTCATAAGGTTTAAAATACATTTACTGTACTATTCATAAATCCCATTTTTAGGTACTTACCCATGAGAAGTGAAAACAAATGTCCACACAAAAGCTTTTTTCTTCAGCTTTATTGAAACACAATTGACATATAACATTGTGTAAGTTTAAGGTACACGGTGTGTTGATTTGATACACTTACCATTGCAAAGTGGTTACCACCATGACGTTAGCTAACATTTCCATCCCATCACACGAGCATGTATATGTATGTATATTTATCTTGTTTCTCATTTTGTAGTAATCACCTAACATAGGGTATGGCCATAGTAGGTATTCAGTAAAGATCTGTTTGATAGAAAGCTTTGATTAAGTTAAGAAAAAATAGATTTGCTCCCAGACAATGGTATATATATATGTACATATATATATATATAAATGCTATGTATATAATTGTATATTATATATGTTTAGAAATTTATGTAATACTTGATATATATATTACATATGTTAAAATTATGTATATTACTTAATATATACATTTATATATGAAGTTATATATGTGTATAAATGGTTCTAATGGCCATTGGGAATATTAGAACCAATTTCTTTTTTCTAAATGTAATAGCAGTAGTGGATATTGTGACCTGAATTCATTTTTCTAAAATAAAATCTAATTTTCTGTTCTAACTTTTATGGACCCAATGGCTGATTTTTATATTATATTGGAAGGATTCGTGTAAGATCTCCAAAATCCTTTGTGAATGCAGGTGGGAAAAATCTAAGTAAGAAGGAAGAGAGGGATGGTAGGAAGGAGGAAGGGAAAAAGAGATAGAGGAGGAATTGAAAAAAGAAGGCAGATGGAAAGACATAAAGAAAGAATGCTAGTTAATTATAGTGTTAAAATGTGAACATTCTTAAAATTAGGAAAATAAAAACTAGTCATCTAAATATAGGTTCTCTAGTGTTAAGTGAATTTGCTCAACATTTTCCCAAAATAATCAAGAAAAAATTGAAAGTAACATAGAGTTTTAAAAAGAATGGCTCTATTTTCGGAAAGAGCAAAGACAAAGAGCTGCTAATGTTGCCATCCTGTTGAGATTCCTTGGGCATGTACCAATTTTTTCTTTTAGGGTGCTTGACAGAAAAAGTTACTCATATGCATATAATTCTCCAAAATTCATAGGCAGTGCCTGAAAATAGCATCTACCTTATAAAAATGCACTTTTTAAAAAGATCAATGGATATGTAACTAAAGCCATCATTATACAAGCTGTAATCACATTTCCTTTGCAGCTGATGTGAATTATCCTTAAAGGATGTTGGCAACACATTCACTTGGAATAGGGAATAATTCAGATTTTGAAACATAGATTTCTCCTGGGCATTCCCTTCAGTTCTCCATCATTTGTCTTCCATTCTCTCTTGTAAATAGAACAGAAGAGACCTCCAAATCCTATTTTTTGCATATATGTAAGAATCCTTGTCTGCAATTATCTGGAGACAACCATTAAATAATTTTTTTCAAGAATGGCATGCGTTTGCTTTGGAAGAAAAAAATATTTTTTAATAATTTTTTCCAGACAATAATCTGAAATAATGTTATAGGACTCTTTGCAAATGTTGGCCAGAGTAAATTTTTTAAAATGAGTGTTCATCTCCTCAGATTTACTGGGGTATAAAATTAGTACTGTGTTGGAGCACTACTACATTTTCCTCACTAATAATTTGAGAATTCACTGAAAACGGTATTAAATCAGGTAGTAACGAGTGCTCACTTGATAATAGTACTTCACTTACTCAGTATTATCAAAGAATACTGGATTCCACTTAAGCTAATTTTTCAAGCAATGGAGGCTTAGCTTTCTAATTATCAAAATGTCATTGGGGACATCTTTCTAAAGTATAGGTCAACTGAAATTTGCTTTTTTAATGCTCTTAAATACTGAATTATATCTAATTTACTGGAAATGTGTTTGTATTCCAGTATTTCAGCTAGTCCTAGTTAGTAGATTTTTTATTCTTGCAATAATGGAGATATAAAGAAGTCAAAACTACCCCAGTGGTGGAATAAATGTCCTTATAGACTACTAGTATTAGAAGTAACTAATATGCCTGCTAAAAATGTTAATACTTCTGCCTGTCTCCCGTAGATTTTTCTTCAGTAGTCTGGCTTCTGACCCAAACATTTATATATTTAACAAACAACTCGGTGTGATTTTTTTTTTTTTTTTTTTTTGGTGAGGAAGATTAGCCCTGAGCCAACATCTGTTGCCAATCCTCCTCTTTTTGCTGAGGAAGATTGGCCCTGGGCCAACATCCGTGCCCATCTTCCTCTACTTTATATGTGGGACACCTGCCACAGCATGGCTTGATGAGCAGTGAGTAGGTCTGCTTGTAGGATCCGAACCTGTGAACCCCCGGCCACTGAAGTGGGTTGCACAAACTTAACCACTACGCCACTGGGCCAGCCCCTCGGTGTGATTTTTATGCATTAAAATTAGAGAATCACTTAACTATATTTTGTGAGAGGTGATATTTAATGAAAATGAATGAAGAATGTATTCTTGCCATCTCAGAGAACAAGTTTGATATGCAATTCTGTGATGCAAACGGGTAAATAGGAGGCATTTTAATTTTCTTAAGAAAATTTCCTTTGGAGATTATAGTACAAGTCATTTAAATGGAAAATGGGTGCTGTTAATTCCAAATAGGTCTTATCTAGTCATCAAAGCTGGCCTGGCAGAATCTCTACATATAAAATGCTTAATAGCAATTAATTGAACTGAGTAACCAAAGGATAGAAAATGGTATTTATTTACAATTTATAATTTATTATTGTCATGATTTAAGATACAAATGCCTCCATATAAGTTCTAGTTAGTGAGGTGGTAAAATATAACACCCTCTAATATATTCCCCTTGTCTAGAGATTCCAAAGTCACAAATTTCACATGTAATATATAAAATTTGTACCACATCTATTTTCATATAATTTAATGTCTATACTTCAATTTTGCTTCCTCAGCATATATTTAAGTGTTTTACTCTTTTTCTGTAGTAGAAACCCAGATTTTTATGAAATCATATTTAATGCATATAAACAAGTTATCCCTGTGGTGTTACTGAAAATAACTCAAAAAGCAATAGGGCAGTTATTCATGATCAATTGTTACATAATATCATTTGTTCTGACTTGTCTCCCATAAGTAGAAAACAACGAGGGCGCTTCAAAAAACTCAAAATGAGAGCAGATGTATAACAAGACATTTGGTGTAACTATTTTGAAGATTCTACATAATTTATTACTGCATTTACACACGTGAAATAAAATACTCATTACCTGCTGAAATATTGAATTTCTGTAGGAGCGTATAAAAAAGTCAGAAGGAAAGGATATAATAAATTATTGGTTACATTCAAAGATTTGTGAATTTCTTGTGGTCATATGTTTGTTTCTGTACATTGTGGCACGTTCGGTCGAAGTTCCGTAAGAGAAATAAAAAACACGTTAGGCATTTCAACAGGAGATTTAATATAAGGAATCTATATATTTCATCATGAAATATGGCTCAGATCTCCGTGGACAGGGTGCTGTATGGCTGCCTCTGGTACCTGGGTGGTGGTGGTAGGGGTGTGTGTGTGTGTCACAAGGGAATTGTTGATAAGACTTGTCATAGAGATTCTAAAAACAGCTGGAGTCTACAATCAAGTGCCACTGCTTGATTGCCCCTGAGGGAAGTGCCATTGTTGCTAAGGGGGGCAAAATCCCCCTGCTGGCACTATGTTGACAGGAAAGCGAAGATGCTTCTTCCTTCCTCCCTTCCAGTCCTTTTCTATAGTTCCTGGTGGCAGTAACTAACAGGAAGTCAGATAGCAAAGCTATCTGGGAAATGTAGTTTGCAGAGCTCCAATCACAGCAGCATAGATGAGAGAAGAGTGAATCTGAAGGTAAAAGAAAATAGGTAGTACCTGACATATGTTATCTCCATAAATATTCAAAAGGACACTATAGTATATTTATAATCACCTTTATGTAGGAGAGCTGATATGAAGAGAAAGACCATTTGTGATAGTTTTAGATGTCTGAGGGTCATGTAGAGGATTTGATACTTCCTGTAAAGTGATAAGAATATATCCTTATTATAACACTTGTCACATTTTTCCTAGCTGGTTACCTGACTGTCCACCCATTAAAATGTGATTTTTCTATGGGATCTTAACATCCATGTCCAGGTTATAGTAAGTGCTCAGGAAATGCTGAATGAATGAGGACATGGATTGACTCAGAATGTCATCTAGGATTTGCAGATAATAACATATCTTTTCATAAGCTAAAGGAATAGAATTTTCTTCTGTTTTTCCCAACTTCTGCTTTTGACTGAAGTGAGGAGAAGGCTCTCTCCATTAAATATTAAGAGAATTCAAAAGAATCATAAGCAATATTTAATCAAAATGAGAAGACTAAGGATAAAAGAATGTAGAATTTTTTTCTTGATTTTATAACATTGAAAACTAAATGACTTATTTCAAATTTAGTAGTAAAATTCCTTTACCTATGTGTGTCCACTTACATATGAAACTTGGTAAATGTTTATTGTGAAGAATAATTAGTGCTTACTACCTTTTCTCCCAAGCAGTCAACAGTTTCATTTTTCTCTCCTTTCATTACATTTGTCTCCTTAAATGACTCCTAAAAGGAAATTTCATGCCTACTCCCATATTTTCCACATTTTTGTAATTTTCGCTGCCACTGTCTTTTCCTATGTTTTTTCTTACTGGGAATTGACACCACTGTAAGCATGGAATAGTCAGGCCTGAGTCTGAAATCATTGAACATTAGGGCCATATGCTCCAGCTAGGTGCCATAAAAGCTCAACTGGGAATTCTGTTTGCAACATTTTAGATTAAAATTTACATGTATGGAGAAAACAATTATAAGTTCTTTCATCTTCCCGTTTCTCCTGCCCTGGGGCTTTGCTTTTCTGATGATGTATGTGGTCAACCATAATCATGGTTATATGGAGACATGGCTTTATGGGTTGTAAATATCTTATATATGAGAATGATTCTGATCATTGCTCACATAGGACATTTGAGATAGCGCTGGTACTCTCTCAGTTACTATATCTGCATAATTACTCTAGAACTCTAGAACTTAGTAGCATACAATAAAGATTTATTAGGTTCGTAGATTCTCTGGGTCAGGAATTTGGATAGTTCACACCAGGGACAGGTGTGTCTGATCCACAATGTCTGGGACATCAGCTAGTATACTCAAACTGCTGGGGCTGGAATTGCTGAGGACCTAGGGCAACTCTCTCCTGATGTAGGCTCTCCAAGCGATCTCTCCAGTATGGCAGCAAGTAGAAGCCATATGCCTTGTATAACCTAACTTCATGTGTCCTGCATACAAGCATAGATCCCACCTCTGACATGGAGAAATGTCAACATCATGTTCAGGAGGGCATGTAGCATGGAGTATATATTGGTGTGGCCATCTTTAAAAAATACAATCTACCACAGGGTACTAATATTATTCTCTGCTTATATAAGCCAGATACTACACTAGGCCTTAAGGTACTCATTACACTAAACAATTCTCTAAGGAAGTTAGTTATTAATAACACCTTTTTACAGGTTGGAGAAGCTGTGATCTGGAGATGTTGGCAAATTTTACAGTGATCAATTTATTTGTAGTCATTAATTTAGTTTCTTAAGATTATTTGAAAAGCCTCTATGTGCCACATGCTGCACAAGGAACAGGATAAGACAGAGACCTAGTCTACAAGGAACTTAAAATCTAGTGGGAAAGATAAACCTCAGAATATTGGGTCTTAGGAAATGTAATGTATCCACCATTAAAGAAACAGACAAGGTATTTCAGATCAACTGGCTGAATTTACAAGGCTGAACAGAAGTTAGCCAGTTGGAGTAAGGGAAAGAGGAATATAAGAAAGGAAGGAAAAAGGTAAGTAATTCTAAACAGACTAAACTAAACCAAAAAGACGTGGTGGAAGGAAGTATAAAGTGTGTAGAGTTTCAGTAATCCTAGAGAGTAATACGCAGTGCAAGAATGGGTAGAAGGGGCAGGAAAGGAAGTCAGCATTCAGATGTCAACACGCACATGAGTAAATGGACTTCATCCTGTAGCTGCTGGGGAGGGAATTAAGAGGATTTTGGCAGGAGTGTGGTGAGATCAGACATGTAGTTCAGACAGATCCCCCACAGTTTCTGCATGGATGAGTTTAAAGGAGAAAGAAATAAGGCAAAGGAATCAGTGACGAGGCTGGAGGAGCGGGTGGGATCAGAGTGTGTGCATTTGGGGCAAGCGTGTGTGTGTGTGTGTGTGTGTGTGTGTGTGTGTGTCTGTGGAGGAGGGAAGCATAAATGATAGTTACATAGAACATAGAGGAAGCATTGATGAGTCAGGGAGGGAGGGGTTATTGTAGAAACGGTCTAGCTATTCTGTGGTAAGGAATGTATTGTCCGGACCAGAAGAGTGATGCACTCACCAGAAGCCCAGAAGGAAACTTGGTGTAGGTCCCTCAGATCTTTCTCTGGGTGGTGGAGAGGCCAGACTTTAGTAGATTGAGTGAATGAGAATTAAGAAGGGAATGTTGTGACACCTCTTTATAGATGTTTGAATAAAAGGCAATGCCTTTGTTCTGTGGGTTCTAAAGAACATGCCTCAGCATTGTGCCACCGAGGGGCCGGAAATCTGCCGTATCTATCCACAAACTGCCCTCCCGTAATGGATGAGAATTATCCTGGGATGTTAACTCTCTGATATTTCCAATCTACCCTACAATGGAGCAGATCACACTCCAATCTGCTCTGAGGCAGAGATTCTCACAAAGGAGATGGCACATATGAGAACTTCTGCAGGTGACTTGATGGTAGGCTGTGAGAACTCATAGTGGCTGAGGTAGGCAGGGAAGGCTAGGGCAATAGTTACTGAGGTGAATAAGACAAGATTTTTTTTCTTTATTCCTTTGCGTGTGTTTCTCTGATAGGAGAAACAAAAGAAAAAAATTAAGTGAGAAAAATGCCTGAACCCTGTTTCTGGGTGGGCAGGGTCTTGGGTGAGAGTAGGCCTGTGATTTATGTTGGTGGGGTTAGGGATAGAAGTGATTGACCTGGCCCAGAAAACCAGATGGAAAAACAAGTGGAATCTATCGAATGCTGGGTTTAGGGTAAAAGACACAACCTAAATGAAGCTTCAATGTAAAAGCACAGAGAAGAAGAAAGATAAATATTTGATAGGAGAGTGTAACCAGTGTAACCCAAGAAAGCACGTTCCAACAAACCACTTCGGAGGCAAAGGAGGCAGAGATCATGGAGTCCACAAAGTCATGGGACATCAATAGGAAGATATTTATCACTTTTTTGTAACAATCTGTTTTGCAAAATGGAAATAATTTTATTACCTTTTTATGATTATAAAGTCAGCCAGCGTTCTTATAGATAAGTCAAACAATTTAAAATAATGGTGTCATCTAACTTCCTGTTCTTCTGGGAGTTACTTCTAAAGTTAGATTCATGTTCAGTTTTATAGGGAAGAACACTTGCCTACTTCCTATTGCATCGTATTATGCAGCACATAATGCTTTAGAAGGGAAATAATATGATGTTTTCTTGTCCATCTATTTGTCATATTACTCATCACCTGAAACTTACCACAAAACTCTCCCCCATAGTTTAAATAAACCCCCACTGGACTTCTGAGTCATACTGCTTGGAATTTATAATTATAGTCTGGGAGAATTGCATTTATACCATGTTGAATTTTCCTATCAAAATTTCTATTTTACCACCTGTGTTCACTAGGAAAGAACATTGAGTGTAATCAAATAACAAATCATCTGTTGTAGTGGCCTTTTTCCTTTTATCTCTTAATATATGTTCTAATAAAAGTCTTTCTAAAATTGAACCATCGGGAATGATCCTAATTTGAACATGATGGGTTATGATTTTGATTTTAAGAATATGTTCTGCAGTTATTTCAATAAGGATGCACATTTCATTTATTTTTAGTTCATTATTTAATACAATGAGGTCTTGTAAAAACATTCAGAATCCTTTCTTTATTTGCCATCCAACACTTTCAATAGTGAAGGAATTATATGTTTATTGGGATATTTGATAAAATTTCCTGTGAATTTATGGGATCTGGGATTTCTTTAAGAAGCAGGTTTTTGACAAATACCTCACTGTTTAGTTTTCTTAATGTTATCCAGCTATTTTTTTTCCCTGTCTTCTTCAACTAGTAAGATTGGTTCATGTGGGCCACAGGGGTGCTGTATATCTAGGAATACAACTGTCATTCATATCGCATGTTTAGAGAAAGGCAAGGAGAAATTTCATAGAAAGAATGGAGGGGTGAGTGCATTTCTCGAAAAGAGTTGGAAGGAGAGCTGTGAAAAAGCAAAACAAAACAAAATTAATTTTTTTCTAAGTCTTGAGGAATAATCAGGCATATGAGTGAATCAACCTAGAGATCAGAAATAGAACCAGCTATGTGCGGTTATGTCATTTCTATAAGAAATAGTGTAAAGCTCTCCCCCCTCCTCCTGCCCCCACTGCTGCCGCAAGCCCTCTGATATGGCATTCCCTGCATATTGGCCTGTGTATTGAAAAGCCAAGTCACAATTTCTTTAGCATAGTTCTGGCAACATTGTGTTGCTCTGTCAGGCAGACAAATGTAGATAGTTCTTTGCTTGATCATTCTATCTGACAAAATGTTTGCTTCCATTTTAGTTGGTTTCCAAAAGTGAAGTAAGGAGTCCAGTCATTTATGCCATCTTTCACAGAGCTGGAGGGGAGTCTTTCTTTACAGCATGTAACCCTTGGCTGGGGAGACAGGAAGCTCTCAAGTAGGCTCAGAAGGTATTAAGTGTACGGGTGAAAGAAAGAGCCTGGACAAAGAATCCAGCTCTCAGAAGCTCTGGATGCTTCTGAGATTGGAGTCAAGGGCTAAGTGGAGAGGCAGGGAATGAGCAAGGATTGGAATGCGGGATACTCTGAAACTTTAGTCTAAAAGGTAAGTATTAACTATTTATTTCTTTTTTTTTCAAAATTTTTAAATTTTCCCCATGTGCTTCTGGATATCCTCTTCTGTGTGGAGTCAGAAGTCCTCAAAAATTCCCTAAAGGCTAATTTTATATATTTAACTGTTAGGACACAGCCTCAGACATAGGACCCAATTTCAATCATAAATTTGTTGCCTATAAGAGTGGAACAGTATAGATGATCATTATCAATGTTCTCAATTTTCCACAAAGCTGTAAGAAAGTTATCTATTTAGAGAGAGTGGAGACAGATTGGGGGTGCATCGTTAAGATTTGCAGAAATTATTCAGGAGATTTGGAAAGAAAGCAATGATTAAGAATAATTTAAAGAATTGTCAGGCAAAGCTATAAGTTCCCCTGAATTTGGAAACATTTAATTGGTAGCACTTCCAATCTACTTTTTTTGTTAGCTTGCTTGTCTGTTTTTGGTATTTTTGGTATTAGTTCAATGAGTTGATATTGGTAAAGAGAAAAAAATGATAGCAGTTTTGAAGAAGTGGGTTTGCAAAGTCAGAAAGAACCCAGATGAAAAAGGGAATTTTTTGGTATCCTCAAAAAAAGAGGTCTTAGGAAAGCTTTGATGTGGCTGCTGCCATTATTGTTGTCATAATCACCTTGTTACTATCATTGCTGTCTCGCTTTGTTTTGTTTCCTGATGAATAAAAATTATATTAAAGATATCCCAATATTTCACAATTGCATGGTGTTTTTAACTGCTTAAGAAAACACAGTTGAATAAGTCTCTTTTGTCTATGTGGTTATTTGGTTCTGTAATTCGAAGTTACCTGGATAAGGTCACAGTGCTAGAAAGCCCCAAAGCCAGGACTAGAAGTCGTTAGCTTTGTCTTCTACACCAAGACATCTGCACACTTCTTAGCCTAGAGTCCTAGCCCCTCAGAGGTCACTCAGAGGCTTGTATAAGTATTTCCAAAAAAGAATGAATAAATTTTATAAATCAGGACATTCTAATGTGTCTATGAGTTGTAATGAGTAAGCCAATGTGATAGTTCATTATTATTATTATTTATTTATGTATCTTACTATTATAAAAGTTATATCTATAAAAATACAAGTTATTTTGTTCACATAAAGAGAATAATAGACATTTTTCTCACTTAATATGTGTTGAAGTTCTTTCTATATTAGGAAGTACAGATTTGCTCCAGCTATTTTTTTTTTTTGGTGAGGGAGATCAGCCCTGAGCTAACATCCGTGCTAATCCTCCTCTTTTTGCTGAGGAAGACCGGCTCTGAGCTAACATCTATTGCCAATCCTCCTCCTTTTTTTCCCCCAAAGCCCCAGTAGATAGTTGTATGTCATAGTTGCACATCCTTCTAGTTGCTGTGTGTGGGACGCGGCCTCAGCGTGGCTGGAGAAGCAGTGCGTCGGTGGGCAACCGGGATCCTAACCCGGGCTGCCAGCAGCGGAGCGCACCCACTTAACCGCTAAGCCACGGGGCCTGCGCATTGCTCCAGCTATTTTTAAGGACTGCATAGAAACATACCATATGGATATACAATGATTAATTTATCACAGTTAATTATACCTTCCTTCTTGAAACACTCTCTTTTCCAGGCTTTCATGGCTGTTCTTAATCTATCTTCCTGTCTGCAACTCTGCTGCTTAATATTGAAACAATCCTGAGACAGTTCCTCCCTTTCTCTCTACTTTATCTTCTTCCCAGATGATAGCCAGGCATCCAATGCCTTTAGATATTATTTATATTCCAATGACTCCTAACATTCTATCTCCAGAGTTGGCATCTCCATCTGGATCATATATCAATATCTAATAGGAATCTCAAAATTTTCACAGAAAAAACAGAATTCTTCATCCCTAGTGCAAACTTCCAACCCACACCATACTGTTCCGCTTCTTCATGGCAGTATATAATATTACCATGTTCCCTGTTCCTTACATAAAAATGTAACGGTCCAACTTTAATTCTCGTCATTATCTCACTTCCCACATCCAATTTGTCTGCAAGTCCCATTAGCTGTTCCTTGAAATATATTCTAAATCTCTCTACTTCTCTTAATTTTCTCCATAATTCAAGCCACTGTCACCTCTCACCTATACTAAAGCTATAGATTTTTTTCCTTCTTTCTTCCTCTCTATTCACAATCCAATCTATACATCACACCTAAAGAGAGAATCAGATTACACATTCCCCCAATTCCACAATTTCAGTGTCTTTCCACTGTACCTAGGATAAAATCCAAACTCCTTGCAGTGACCTAACAAGCCCTTTCTGAGTTGGCCCTTACTTACGTTCTCAGCCCCATCTCATAAAACTTATGCCCAAAAATGTGAGCTGGCCTTTCCAGCTGCAATTCATTCCTTCATCTAAAGATGGGAGAGCTAAAGACTACATTTCCTGGACTTCCTTCCAGCTTTGTTTCTGGATGAATATCAGGATTGCTAATCAGATGCTTGTGCAAGCGTTTGGAAGATAAAAGTGAGACAGTGGGCATCTTCCTGCCTTTTCCTTCTGTCAAGCAAATTTGAGGACAAAGGGTTCTCACAGCAATGTTCAAGTATCCATTCTCCAGTTTCCTGGAGGTTGAGAGGCAGGTGTGGTGGAGGCAGTGGCCAGATTTCTCTTTCCAGTGTCTGGTCACCAGCTTGGTGAGTGTCGAACATCAACAGCTGTGTAATTTATCCTACTTCGCTTCATGGGAGCTTTTGCAGCATGTGCTGGAACTCACCAGATCCAGTGGTAGTCTCAAAATTCTTAGGTCCACTTGCAGGCTAGTTCTCTAGTATATTGGCAGCCATTCCTAGAAACCCAGCCTGCTCCTCCAAAAATTAGAAAGCCCTTAATTCCCCTTAAAAATTCTGTTCTGCTTAAGAGACCTAGCATGTTGCTTTTTATCAGTGCAGAAAATTCACTGAAACATGTACAAAACTAGTCTTCATTTACTGTGTCTTTGAACTGGCTTTTATCTTGAACACTCTACTCCCAAACTTTGCAGAACAGCCTTCAAAGTATCCTTTAGCTTTCAGCTGAATTATCATTTCCTCAGAATGATTTCCCCTGAACATCCAATCAAAACTATTCCCTCAATATTTAACTTTCACATTGCTCTATTTTATTGTTTTACAACATTTATGTTTATAAAAGATGATTCTGTCCATTTTTGTTTAATTTTTATTCTTTGTCTCTCTCTAGCTCCCTCTGTGCCATTAGAATATAAATTCCATGACAGCAAGCACTTTTCCTGTCTTTTTACTACTGGGTTCTCAGCCCTAGAAAAGAACCTAGAATATAAGGATTGAATATTTGTTCAGTAAGTGAGTGAATGAATGAATTTATTTCCATTTTTCTGGTAATATAAAGAATTTGTGAGTGAACATCCTTGCAAAGACCATTGTTGTATACTTATGCAAGTATATCTACAGGGTAACATTCTAGAAGTAGGATTTTTGGGTAAAAGGGTACATGTATTTTTTAATTTGTGTTTATTGCCAAATTCCTTTCAAAAAATTTACACCAATTTCCACTCCCATTAATAATATACAAGTATCCATTTAACCAACATGAGCCACAAGATTAAGTATTACCAAATTTTTAAACTATTGTCAACCTGAAAGATGAAACAGGTTGTCATTGTAGTATAATTTATATTTTTTATAAGTACATGTGTTTTGCCCATTTTCTGTTTTTTGAACTATTTGGTTATTAAGACAATTAACATTTGTCAATTGTGTTGCAACTTTTTAAAATTAATCTTTTGATTTTGTTTTTGATAATATTCTTCCAGGCAGGTGCTCTTATTTTTTTTTTTTAAGTAGTGAAATTTGTTCCTTTTCTTTTGTGGCTTTTGGTTCAGTTCTCATTCTTGACACTAGTCTTCCATAGGATTTTATCTCTGTGTCAGATTTTTTTGTTTATTTTGCTTTGTTTTGAATTGTGGAAATTTCAAGCTTACGTCAGACTTGCAGAAAGATACAGCCTTGTGCTCTTGGGGATAATACTTTTGATTGCTTTTGATAAAGGGAGTCATTCTAGCATAAGCTCCAGATCAACTTTAAATGATTTCCTATTTTCTCTAACTTTATTTCTCCTTTACTTCTCCTTTCACCTTTATTATGTCCGTACGACTATTTGTCTATATCATTTAGTCAAGTCTGGCTGTGAGTAATAGAGAATCAAAATAACAGTGGCGTGAATGAAATAAAAATCTATAAGCAGTCCAGTGCTAGTATCTGGACTCCTCTACTCCATGAAGTCTTTGGGCAACCCGGTTCTTTCCAGTTAATTTTTTTTATATCCTTGAGCTGATCTTTGGATCATTCACATGGACAAGTTGTCGACAGATATCTATGTTCCTGAAACTAGAATGGAGAAAGGAACGATTAAGGAGGAACAGAGGTTGCTATCAGCACTTTCTCTTAAGGAAAGCTCTGACAGCTGTTGCAGGACATTTCTGCTTTCGATGGCATCAGACGGGATTTAGTAACGTGTCCACATCCAACAATGCTGGGAATTGTCCATCTTGGTGGCCATTTTACTTGCTATAAATGGAGAAAAGAAAAACAGCTAATTTTGTCTGACGAAATTAACTATTATTTGTTTATATAGTTTTTCTTTCTACCTAGCTCTTCTAGGTTTTCTGAATTTTTTCCCTAAGGGCCCAGGAGATAATAAGAATAATGTATTTTTATAAATTCATAAAGGCATATTCATCAAATTTAAGGTTAGTCAACACAAGTGAAAGGGCCAGAATTCAATAATATAAGGAGAAACTTTCATTTTAAATTTCAGTATATCTATCAACCATCTGTTTCCCAGGACAACTCTTGAATACAAGTAGTATAACACCTAATAATTAAAACAAATTAATAACATCTTTAGAAGAAAGTATGCTAGATTATAATCCAATTTAATATTGTAACAAATTGGAATTATAGCTTTCATGTTACTTGCTTAATTTTTATTTTATTGATAACATTTTGATATGGCTGTAATTTGCACTATTATATTCATTTCAAAAATTAAGATGAGAGATAAAAGTTAGCTATTTTTCCTCAAATATATACATAAATTTAAAAATGTGTTTGAATTAGAGCTATTAACTATATTTTTCTTTTCTTTTTTTTTTTTTGTGAGATCAGCCATGTGCTAACATCTGCCAATCCTCCTCTTTTTTTTTTTTTTTTGGCTGAAGAAGACTGGCCCTGGGCTAACATCTGTGCCCATCTTCCTCCACTTTATATGGGACACTACCACAGCATGGCTTGCCAAGCAGTGCATCGGTGCGCACAGCAGATCCAAACCGGCGAACTCTGGGCCGCCGTGGTGGAGCGTGCGCACTTAACCACTTGCGCCACTGGGCCGGCCCCTATATTTTTCCGTTATTGTTGGGAACCACCTAAACTCTGCAGCCTTAGTTGTTTGACTTATATAATGGGGACTTTTCTCTTTATATCCTGGAATGTTTGCTTTTCAACCAGCTTATCTTTTTCATTCCTTCCAGTATTATTACTTATTATAACTTTTGTTTCTGTGGTTTATGAATTCCATTTTAGTATAATTTTATCTAAACATTTTTGCTAATGTTAACATAAAAAGATGGCACACTTTATTATAACTCATTATTTTCAATTTTCTTGACTTGATGCAAATGTTTACAAATATTTTCACTTTGATTTCTACAACTGTGCTAAATATTCACCTGTGGTATCCTAATTAGAAGATATTATTTCAGGAACTAATACTACCAGTCTAAAAATAATCACCGCTGTTCTCGTTTCTTGCTTGTTCATTTTTACAAGTCATTCAAATTTATTTGATCTCATAAAATTATATTCTGCAAAACTTGTGCTTCTCAGAAACTCAGTTGGAGACAAGGAAAATGGCACTGCTACAATAGGTGTTGTTTCAGTTTTATTATTTGGTTCACTCAGTATTAAGGTGAGGATCTAATTCAGGGCTACCACACGGAAAGCAGGAGAAATCTATTTGTATCATCTTAATTTTCCTGGCTTATGTTAAACATCTTTTAGGTATAGAATGATTAGACTGTCACTTGCTCACAGAGCTGTCAAGGAAACAGATTCTTCCCAGGGATCTGGTAACATCATTCGTTTACCAGAGTCTGGGGCCTCTTTATTAACGGGGATGTCTGGGGACAATTACTGGAATGTCCGGCTGCCTCGATGTGACTTCCTTATCATTACTTAGTACTTTCTTTCTGAAGATTTTAGATTAATTCTCACTATCTTTTCACATATAAGCTAAGTTAACATGCCTCCGGTATGAACCGTTGTTATGTAATAGCAATGAATAAACTTTCAGGCATTTATATTTGCATATTCCGCTGTTGAAGAATACACAATTTAAGATTATGGATATTTATCTTTGCAAAATGCTTTGTAAAGCTATAAGTTATGATGTAAACTTTAATTCAAAGTGATAATGAAACTAATTAAAATTATTATTATATGTCAGAAACAGTAGTATAAATCTAATAATTTAAATGTGATTCCTGATTTTACCTAATCAGCTTTGACATATAATCTTTCAAACAAAAACTTGATCTGAGTCTTACTTATATCCAAACAGTCACTATACTACTAGAATTTGTCATTTACTCATTGTAAGCTATGCTCAATAAAAAGAAATGCTCTTATTTAAGTGAGGCAGCCAGTTATGATGAAATAGCATTGAGTTTACAGCCCAATGGGTTTTCATCCTAACTCTTCCTTTAACAGACTCAGTATGACATTGAGACAGTTACTTTAATGTTCCTGGATCCATTTTCCTCATCTGTCAATTGGGGACAGTGTTATCTGCCTTGAAATGTTATTTTAAGGATTAAATAGGTGGAAATATACAAAATATATTAACACAGGTACAGTGCCTGCCACGTAGCAGGCAAATCACCTCGTAAAGTTTCATCCCCGTTCTCTTAGTCCCAATTTACATCAAGTTAATTCTACATTATATTTTCTCTCCATTTAAACTGTTTCTTTTTCCTTGAGATGTTTTCACCATCACGGCTACTACTTTATTTGTGGCATTATTTCTTCACAGTTCCATCAAACTGACCAATGAAATTGTGCTGAAAGCTGATAGAATCCTTTAAATGCTCACCTTTTCTTTCTCCTTAGAGGAGGAAATATACAATCTATAAATCAATGTTAATTAAGAAATTAATTAAAATGTTTTATTATGTTAGAGATATGATGGTTAAAATTTGATTATAAGGAAATAAATGAGAACTTATAATTACATAAAATCTAAAAAGAAAATTGAGATGCTGAACTCAAAAATAGTGGAGATGTAAAATAGTTTTAAAGAGGTATTATTTTTCACTTTCTTTTACCTCATCCTCAGTGTACAGTTCATTAGCAAGTCTTTCTGGCCAGAAAATATAGGTTAGATCTTCTAGTTTCCTAAGATAGATAGACTCATTTTATTTGTGAAGCCTTCACAAATATAAAGTCAAGTTTTTACAATGTGTAAATTTTTATTAAGCTACAAACACCAGGATACATAAAGTACAGTGTAACTTTCTGCAAGTAAGAAATATGGCATAAGATCAGCCAGGAACCAGGAAACACTTCCAGGAATATATAAAGAAATGCAGGGCAAGTAAACTGTATTCTCCTGAAAGGTAATGAGGCATTGAAAGGTGACCAAGTGAAAAATACAATACTTGTGGAAGATCTTCACAATATTCTTTAAACTTGCTTTGCAAACAGTTGTTTACATGGTAATTCCCTTTAGTTTAACACGCAAAAATTCGTTATTCAAATTTGTGTCTCAGACACCAAAAGGTTGAGGACTGCTGTTCTATAAACATGAAATCTAGTCGGAAAGGCAGGAAATATTTAAGGAATGGTGAGAGACATTTAAGTACGAAAGTGAAAGATGCCAATTCAAGCTGGAACCACAGAAAAAAAGAGCAGGTCAATGTGGGTTGCACCTGTTTTATTGTTTGTTCTTCAGAATATCACAGTTAAGTGATATTTGAATACATCTTTTAGAAATTGGTTAATGTGAAAAATATTTTGATTGGTTACAAGAGGGGAAAAGGCATTTCTATAAAGAATGACTGTGCAAAGACTCGGTTTTAGGCATAGGAGTCACAGTGGAGGTCAGTGGCTAAACATAATTATATGATTTCATGTGAATAAAAAGTGAAGCACAAAGGCCTAGAAGCCAGATGGAAAAATAGGGAAAAGACATGAACAGACAATTTTTTTTAAAGGATATATATAATCAATCCTTAAACATATGAAAAAATATTCAAAATCAATCACAATTACAGAATTATTTTTCAAAATTAATAGACAAAAAACACTAAGAAACCATTTTTCTCCCATCAGATTGCTGAAACCAGCAGTTATTAAAAAAACTTAATGGGGCCACCCCAGTGGCCTGGCAGTTAAGTCGAGCACTCCGTTTTGGCGGCCCGGGGTTTGCTAGTTCAGATCCTGGGCGCACAGCGACGCACCACTTGTCAAGCCATGCTATGGCAGCGTCCCGTATAAAGTAGAGGAAGATGGGCACAGATGTTAGCCCAAGGCCAATCTTCCTCAGCAATAAATAAATAAATAAGTAAACAAACAAACAATGATTCACATTATCTCCAGGAATTAGTATTTTGAGAATTTTTTAACTTTGTGAATTGATAAAATTGTATCTTATTTTGCTCTTTATTAGAATTTCCTTGATTATGTTTGAGGTTGAATTTCTTTTCTTATTTTTATTATCCATATATATTTCCTCTTTAGTGAAATGACCGTCTATTGTCTATTTTTATTGTCTTCTCCTTATTGACTTATAAGCAATCTTTATCTATAAGGACACTAAACCTTTGTAGGTTATATGTGTTGAAAAATCCTCTCCCACTTTAAGTATAGCTGCCCCATTCTTTCTTTCAGTTTCCACTTTTATGGAATATCTTTTCCATCCCTTCACTCTGAGACTATGTGTGTCCTTAAAGCTGAAGTGAGTTTCCTGTAGTCAGCATACACTCGGGTCTTGTTTTTCATCCACCCAGCCAATCTACATCTTTTGAATAGAGAAATCAAAATCATTTTCATTTAGAGTAATTATTGATAGGTAAGGCTTACTAATGCCATCTTACTAATTGTTTTGTGGCTGTTTTGTAGTTCCCTTATTCATTTCTTCCTCTCTTGCTGCCTTCCTTCCTGAACTGATGATTTTCCATAGTGGTATGCTTTGATTCCTTGCTCTTTCTCTTTGTGAATCTACTATAGGTTTTGCTTTGTGATTACTGTGAGGCTTACATAAAACATCTCATAGATATAACAATCTATTTTAAACTGACTGATAACAGCATAACTTTGAGATGCATACAAAAACTCTACCCTTTACTCCCCCACTTTTATACTTTTGATGTCACAATTTACCTCTTTTTATATGCATTCATTAGCAAATTATTGTAGCAATAGTTATTTTTAATACTGTTGTCCTTTAATCTTTATACTCAAGTTAAATGGTTAACACTCCATCATATTACAGTATTAGACTATTCTGAGTTTGACTATATATTTACCTTTACTAGTGTGTTGTATATTTTCATATTTTTTCATGTTGCTAATCAGCATCTATCACTTCAGCTTCAAGAACTCCATGCAGCATTTCTTATAAAGCAGGTCTAGTTATGATGAATACCCTCAGCTTTCACTTGTCTGGGAAAGTCTTTAACTTTCCTTTATTTTTGAAGGACAGCTTTGCTAGGTATAGTATTCTTGGTTAGCAGTTTTTTTTTTTTTTTTCTTTTAACACTTTGAATATATTATTGTACTCTCTCCTGGCCTGTAAGGTTTCTGCTGAGAATCTGCTGATAGCTTTATGGTGGTTTACTTGTAAGTTACTAGCTTTTTTTCTCTTGCTGCTTTTAAGATTCTTTGCCTTTGATTTTTGACACTTTTATTATAATGTGTCTTTGTGAGGATCTCTTTAAGTTTATTTTGTTTGCTTGCCTGTGAACTTTGTGATCTTGGTTATCCAAATAGCTCCCCATATTTGGGAAATCATCACTCATTATTTCTTTAAGTAAGCTTTCTGCCCCTTTCTTCTCTTCTCCTTCTGGATTCCAATAACTTGAAATTTTTTTTTGATGGTATCTCATAGATTTCGTAGGCTTTCTTCACTCTTTTTCATTCTCTTCTTCTCAGATTTCATTGAATTGTCTCTCTGTCTTTTCTTTCAGTTTAACGAGTTTCCTTAAAACAGCTGCTTTGAATTCCTTCAGGTAAATCACAGATCTCCATGTCTTTGTGATCAGTTACTGGGAGATTATTATGATGCTTTGGTGTTGTCATATTACATTGATTTTCTTTTTTCCTTGAAGTTTTGGGTTGCTGTCTTTGCATTTGAAGCAGCAGTCACCTCTTCCAGTCTTTAATAACTGCCTTCAGGAGAGAGAGATACCTTCCATCTGCCCTGCTAGAGATACTGAGGCTAGCTCAGATGTTCTATGGGAATACCTGCTCCATGCTTCTTGCTCCTTCTTGTGGCATAATTCTTAAACTTGTGTGCCTTCTCAGGATCCTGCAATATACCAGGCCAAGTGCTGACAGCCTCTCTTTTGTTTTTCCAAAGATGACACTAAAGCTCAAGTTTGTAATCACTTCCTAGCCCACAGATTTGAGCCAGCTTTCTGTAGGGGCTCACTAGCCATATGCCAAAGTTATCTCACCACAACTGTCAGTAGCACACACAGGGAGCCAGCCAAAGGGTGAGGGTGTGTGTGGTTGAGGCACAGGGAGTGCTGGGGATGTCCCTGGGCCATTTGGGGGTCACTGGGTGAGGCATTCCCAGTGGCTCATGGGTGGGCTTTTTGATGGAGTCCACAATGCAGTTAGTAGGATCTGCATCCCTTTCATACCCTCCAAGAATCCTATCGACCAGTCTTCCAGTCTCTTTCTGTTCACCAGACATAGAGCTCAGGATTCAGTTCTTTGGATAAGCTGAGAGAGAAATGAGCCCCTTTGGTAGTGTCCTATACAACTGGGGAAGCTGGGTGCTCATTCACATGCTTTCTCTTTCTCCCACAGGAGAAATCACGGGTCAAGAAGATCTTTCTTGGCCCTAAACTGTGCCAGCTTGGGAGAGGAGTGAGTGGGTAAAATCAGGCTATTCCTCTTATCCATTCCAATGTGTTTAGACTCATAATTTTTTGCTCCATTGGTGTGCTGGAAATTCTCCTCTGGAAACCTGGATTCCACAAAGTCTCTCTCATTCATGGGTGATTGTCTAAGACAGTGTTTTCCAGGGAATCCCAGGCCACAGCCAAGGTGGCCTGGAGCTAGTTCATGGACCACTGCAGAGTATACAGCAGGACTGTGGTCTCTCTGCCTATAACTTGATGCACAAGTGGGAGAGACACCTTCCTGGTCCTTTGGCATATGGTGCTGGATCCCACAGCTCTCTCGAAGGCACTTGTGTTCATGGCTGGATGCTAAATTCTTTTGTTGAAGAGGGGGACAAATTGAGGGTGAGGGATGTCTTATGCTGCCATGATGCCGACATCACTTTTAATATTTTTCTTTTGACATTTAAGTACTGTGGCTGGATAAAATGCAGAACACCCAGTTATATTTGATTTCAGATAAACAACAAATGGCTTTTTAGTATAATTACATTCCAAATATTGCTTTGGACATACCTATATTAAAAGTTAACTGAAGTTCAAACTTAACTAGATATCCTCTATTTTTGCTTACTACAACAATTAACCCTACATTTAAGTTCTTACCCCATCTCTGTGTGTGTGTGTGTGTGTGTGTGTGATGTAGAGTTCCACTTTTAATCTTTTTCCTCATTTCTATACTATTATTTCATGCTTTATTTGTCATCAACTTTCTGTCTCCACTTCTCTTCCATGCTGAATTTGAAGTGTATATTAGTTCCTTATTATATTTAATTTAAGAGTGCAGAGGTAGGCTGTCTAGGCTGCTAAGGTGGTGTTACCATCCTCAACTCTTGTCTTCATATTTGTGTCCAAACTATAGTTCTAACTCTTTACATAAAGATTGAATCTAGAGTGGCAGGAAAGAAAAAAAGAAAGAGTAGTAAGTCCACATTAATTTAAAGAACATGATTTGGAAGTGAAATACATAATTTCTATTGACATCCTGCTCCCCAGAACTTATGGCCACATCTGGATAGAAAGAAAGCTGCAGAACATTTAGCTGCACAGCCATTCCTTATTCAATTCTGTCATATAGAAGAAGGGGAAAAAGACTTTTGGAGAAAGTTAGTAATCAGAGTCACAATATTTTTTATACATCATCTTCTGTGACACCAGGAAACAACTGTAAGCTCATATTTCAGTGTGTAATTTATTAGCCAGAATTCAGGAAATACATTCTCATGTCACCATGACATTCACACCTTTTAACCTTCAGACGAGTAGTCATTTTATAAACACTTTATGTCTGAAAGTTAATTGAGGTCAGAAGTACCCATATTCTTGTCCTTGAAGCTATACGAGCATGATTCTGCCTAGTATTTTTACTTAATACATTTTTTAATAATGTTTTCTGATCAGACACACTCCAATGCCAGCTGATAATTAGATTTCTAAATACTTTCATTCCGCCTCTTGCTGAGCTCCATCAGCCTGTCTTAATAATGTAAATTATTTGCAAAACTTGTATACCTAATCTCATTATATAAAAAGCGTCTTTATTTTTGAGGCAACTGAAAAGTTAAATGTCTATAAAAGCTCTCTCATAAGGTTTCAAACAAAATACAACCCAGGGGTAACCTACTTAATTGTATTCATTCTACTGCCAAAATCACTCCCTGTAATCAGAGGTTTTCCCTCTGTGATTGAATTTATCAACTGATAGGGGCTCAAAGAGCACACTAGAATTATTCCTTGCCAAACCTAAATCGGAGGTTTATATATTCAAAATGAACATGTTTTAGTCAGCCATCATTTATGTTATTTAACATTTATGACAAATATGACACTGTACTAGACATTGTGTGGGATATGGAGTTGACTTTACACAATGCCGAACATCCAGGTTACTAATGGGAAATAAATAGGTTTTAATAGGCAGATTACTATAAGAGAGGTACTAGTTGCAATGTCGGGACACTGGAGGAAGAGATTATTTCTGACTGCAAGTGTCTGTGAAGGTGCAGATGAGGGAGAAATATGATGAGGACGGCCTTGAATGATTAATTGATGCACAGGATGTGATATGGAAGATGTTTATAACCTTCTAATCAGAATTTTATAAAGTCTCCTCCTTGCCTTAGTAATTCAATAAGCAGATAATCCCGGGCCTAGTTATGCAAATGAGTTACAGAAATCTTCACCCACCAACCATAATACATATCATATGCTTAATTTTACTTTTGCATTAAAAATGGTATTTTATACAGATTTTTGATATTTATACAAGGTCTAATTAAATCAGTGTTAAAACATGTGAGAAAATCAAATAAATATCAAATGGTTAACTTATTTGGATATGCTTATTAACTTGTATCATAATTCTTGACAACGTAATGACATTAAAATTATATATCTGTAAAGAAGAAATTTATTCAAGATCCAAATAAAAAGGGGCTGGATTCCCAACTATGTCAATAAATTTCATGGCCAGATTTCCCTTAGAAAATGCTCAGGAATGGACTTATTTCATTTTTTCTTCAAAACTAGGGATTTTTTTCTACTCTTTTTCCATTAACCAATTAACGTAAAGGCTAAAAGGTGACTCATATGCCACAACACAGTAAAAAAGAGCCTTTATAATGCATAAATAAATCTCCAGTCAAAAAATTAAAACATAGACAAGAACAAAAAGAGAAAAAATAATAAGAGTAAAAATTTGATCTTAAACTTCTACAAAATAGTTACTGGCTCTATATCTCCCTCTGCAAATACCACTTTTAGCAAAACATCACCTAAAATGAACTGCTTTGTAAGTGACTTTTGACGATAAGCCAAGGATATGTTGACTTTGTTAAGTGACTTTCAGTAGGAAAGTTCTGCCTCTTCAATGAGGCCTGCTACATTCTGTCCATTCCTTTTTTTATGCTAGGCTTAGAGATGTTAAGAACCTGTCTTACAAGGCTAGGATTTTAATCTAAGACTGTATGACCAGATCCATGCCTGAGAAGTGAGAGCCAGTAAGGAGAAAGAAGAAAAAGTGTAACTTTCTTTGGAAATTTCTTTAGACGTTAGAAAGAGTTCATATCCTACATTGAGATGGAACAATTTAGCTTGAGGAAAAAAGACAACTTCTATCAAGACAAAATGAAAAGAAATAAGATCGAATGCTGATGCCAATAAGAGGTTCACATGGGAGTAAACAGAAAGTACTATTAGCAAATGCCACCTGACAGTCCCTATTTTCTCTGTGAAATAGAGACAATGATATCTCAGCATGAGGGCAGAGACGATGGAGGAGGCAGGGCAAGATCTGCCTGCAATCATCATTGTGGGAACTAAGATAGAGAAGTTGTCTGAATCAGAATCACATAAGATTTCTGGGCAGCATTAGGGTCCAGTCAAGTTAAAGAACACGATTTGTGTAACCGTATTTTATAGGATTGAATGATTTTTCCCAGCCAAAGTGTCAATATGAGACAGGAAACTGTGGGTGACAAAGAGAATGTGTTTTGGAATAATACTCTTCTGGGATCAAATTTTTTCTCTTACCTTCTTGCTATGTGACCGTGGGCAAGATACTTAGCATGTCTAAACTCTACTCTCCCTGTCTGCAGCAGTGGAATAAGAGCACGTATATCACAGGGTTATGTGGGGATTAAATGAAACAATGCATATAAAGAATTTAGTGCAGTGTCTGGCACAGAGTAAATATTTAATAACAAAAGCCATTATAATAGAGGAAATAATGGTCACTAATAATAATTTGTTTGAATTTGTGAGTATTCAAGGGATTTAGTAAAAGGACAATACAAAATGGGAGTTAAAATACTAGATGAAAATGGATTAGAATAATCAATTTGGGATTAAAGGAATTGGGCCCTAGAGGCAAGATAAGAGTGGTAGTAGTTTTTCAAGCAACAAGGCCACAGGGGGCGCCGGAGGTCTGACATTGGTAAACGAATAAAGCATGGGGCTGACAATGGACTGATGCCCCCGATAGTATGAAGAAATGCAGAGGTCATTTTCTTCTTAATCACATAACGTCTATTAATATATTTTTATCATTTATTGTAAGTTCATTCTGTGCCTCTCTAAGCTTGTATTGTAAGCTATGATTATGCCAGAACATGGGCAGTATATTCTTATGCCAGTGCTGTACTTCAACTACAAACATAATAACTATGTGTTGAAAACCTAAAAAAGCATGTCATAGAATCTTTTATTATCAGTTCTTGGAACCTGAAAGATCTCATTTTACAGTTCAAATGGAAGCATTGGATAACAGCTGATTTTATATCAGTTAATTTCAAGTAAAGCCGTAAATATACTTTTAAAAAGCATACTTTCCTTTTAAAAGAGCTTTTTATTTATAAAGTATGAATACACAAGTAAAAATTACACCTCATCATTTAAATTTTATATAAAGTAAGAAGTGAAAATTTCAATTTCCTTACTCCCAAGCCTCTTTTTGCTGAACTCCTTTAATTTTTCGTTGCAAAAGAAAACCAATTTTCTTCTCTCTGTCTCTCTCTCTTTCTATCTCTAAATGTATCTTTCATCGATAGTTTTACTTATTGTCTCCATTTTTATTAAATTAGTTTTTTCTTTTAGAATCATCATCTACATTGGGGGTTGGCAAACCACCACCTGTGGGCCAAACCCAATTTTTATAAATAAAGCTTTATTGGAAAACAGTCATCCCCATTTATTTACATATTGTCTATGGCTGCTTTCATGATATAATGACAGTGTTGAGTAGTTGCAACTAATCATAAGACTGTAAAACCTAAAACATTTGCTATCTGGCCCGTTACAGAAAATATTTGTTGATCCTGATTTACTTAATTATCTGTTGTTTACATTTTTCACTAAACCTTGTGTTATGAGTGTCTTTTTAGGTCAGTATATATACAGTGGATGTGTCCTATTCATTTAAATTATTTTGGATTACACTCTGAATTGATATACATTAATTTGTTTATCACTGGTAGAAATTTAGATCTTTTCTAACTGTTAACATATGATAAAGTCACATTTATTAAGTGTATATTAACAGTTGACAGTGTATGGTATATATCTTTTAGAATGTTATAGAAAAGCAACAGCATTCTATTACGTATTCACAGATATTGTTTTATGAATATTCCAATTCATTACAAAATGAAAAGCACAAAGCATGAGAAAAATTCACATGAGTAAAAATAATATTATGGAAATGACTGTTAAAAGCACTAAAATAAAGTTAAATAATGATCCTCAAATTTTAAGAGTATTACACCATAGAGTATAACAAAGTTAGTGATTGCCTAGTTAACTACTCCACAGAGATTCCCCCCTCTTATCCTTATGAATAGAGCTACCATTTAGCCATGTCTCAGTTAAACGTACTTAGTATCCTAGGCTCGCACGCAGCTATGAATGGCCTTATATTACTGGTCTTTCCAAGTAATTATGGAAAGAAATGCAAACATGACATCTACAGGTTTAACAACCTTTTGATAACCTTGATTTGAGTAGCATTATGTTAAAGGCTTACATGTTGAGGTATGGTGGGGTGAAAAGTCATGAACCCTGATGGTGTATTGAGCCATATACCAGCCTTGAATTGTCTTATCCTGTGTTAAGTCTTTCTTCCTGTGTTTCTCCTTTACTTTCACACTACTTTTCACCACTACCTCACTCACAACACTTCTGACACCAGAAGTGTGGGTTTTTTCCCCAACACCAAGCAGTTCTGTGACACTAGCTGGATGTCCTACCATTTAACTCAATTCTGACACTACCTACCTGGAGATTCCACAGGTTAAAGGCTTACTCCCATTTGACTGCCCCTTACTTCAGATGCCAATCAGAAGTAGAAAGTCCCCAAGTTACCCACAACTTCTATCTGACTTGGCTACAAATTGGAGATTCCCATGATCTCCTCTCCCCTGGATTCTATTATTTGCTAGAGTGGCTCACAGAACTCAGGTAAACACTTACTTATGTTTACCAGTTGATTAAGTGATATGATAAAGGATACAGATGAACAGCCAGATGAAGAGATACATAGGGTGAGGTCTGAGAGGGTCCCAAGTGCAGGAGCTTCTGTCCCGGTGGTGTTGGGTTGTGTCACCCTCCAGTGCCTGGATGTATTCATCAACCTGGAAGCTCTCTAAACCCCATACTATTGGGCTCTTTATGGAGGTTCCATCATGTAGGCATGATCGATCATTAACTGCATTTTCAGTCCTTCTTCCTTCTCAAGAGAAAGGGGGGGGGGGTGCTGAATATTCTAGGCTTCTAATCTTGGCTTGGTCTTTCTAGCGACCAGCCGCCATCCAAGAGCCATCCAGGAGCCCACCCAGAGTCGACTCATTTGAACAAAAGACACTCTTATCACCCAGGAAATTACAAGGGTTTCAGGAACTCTGTGTCAGGAACCAGGATCAAAGACCAAATATTAGAACAAAAGATGCTCCTACTGCTCTTATCACTTACGAAATTACAAGGGTTTAGGAGCTCTGTGCCAGGAACTGGGGACAGAGACCAATATACATTTTCTATTATCTCACATATCCTTGACATTGATGACATGGGGCAATTGAGCCTGTATCTTTTTTGAGCCATGGCAGAACTTTTTGTTACTTGAACCAGATGTAGTCCTAACAAGCAACCAGCAATCTATAATGTGCTACAGTTAGCTCCATTAGGCCATTATTAACTTTCTATGTGAGCACATTTTTTCCCCTAATGACTGTAAGAATCTTGAACATAGGAAGTTTTTATAAAGTAGGTATTTAATACACATCCACAGCTTTAAATACTATTTACATTTCGACAGTTCCAAAATTTCTATTTCTAAACAGAAATTATCTTCTTAGATCAAACCTTATATAACCAACAGATTTTGGATGTATGACACAAATCCAAAACTGAATGCTTAATCTTACCTGCCAAATCTTTCTCCTCCTTTAAAATCTCCACCCACTCTGTTACTCAGGCAACAACTTGGGTCACTTCCTCTTCACACCCAACATTACCAAAATGCAAAGTGCCACCAAGATCTCTGAAGTCTACTTCCAAAATTTTGCTAGCCCCTTCTCTCCACCTCTATTTCAACACCATAGAACATGCCATCATCTCCTACCGCTGCCTCTGTAATTCTTTCCCTAAAATCTCTCCCTAAATTAAACACCCAATTGCCCTTCTACTCCCCTCCAACTGATTTTCTGTACAAGATTGATCCTTTAAAAATATAAGTTGAACGTGAGTCACTACCTCTCTTAAATGCTTTCAAAGACTTTCTACCACACTATGAAAACGTGATCTCAAAACACCTTATATGACCAGCTCCTGCTAACTTCTCAATCTGATCTTATTTTCCTGCTTGTTCATTATGTTCAAGGAATCATGTGTTCTTTCAACTCCTAAAAGACTTTAAATTCTTTTCTACCCATGAGACTCTATACATGCTGCCCCCTTCACTGAATGTCACCCTGGATAACTATTACCTTTCCCTCAGGAAGGTCTTGGTTTTAACATTATGTCCTTCCCTAGAAAGCCCCTCAGTGATATTCAATCTAAGTTAATAGTTCCTCCCCATTCTCACCACTTATGTAATTAGACTCTTTGATAGCTCACAGCACCATTACTTTTTCCTTAACAGCACTTTGTTAACAAAGTTGGAGGCCTTCTCCGTTTGCTTCAACACTGTAGACTCAATCTACTGTGTATGACACAGTAGATGTTCAATAAAAGTATGAAAATGATCGATGAACGTATGACAGAGTAAGTTTGCTGAAATGCATTACCATTGGTTGCATTAAAGGATTTCAGAACGAACAGGGCACAATGAATACTACCAAGACATTATTCATGTTTCCAGAATGTTTTGATACCATAGAATCTGGGTCCTTAAAATTCAATGAAACTATGGGGTTCAATACTTGGTTCTTGCTGCCTTTCTTTTTCTTTCTTATAGACAAACATACACTCAGTAGTCACCACTTAGGGGGCATATTGGCAGTTTGGAAATCTCCCCAGGTTACTGTGAACACTACATCCTAAAATCCTCTGCTATCAAGTTCGTGGGTAATGGTAACCACGGGAAATGGGGTTAGGGACGTGATTGAATAATTTGAGATACAGTCCTTGTCCTGAAATTTGCTTGCAAGCTAGTTTATGTTAAATCTTCCAACAGACTTATACCAAACAAAATCAAAATCACACAGCCAGCATAAAAAGTACTCCATGGTCTCTGAATTCACAAATGTAGCAGGCATGATTCATCCATCAACACAGAAAGTGTAAAACAAGACTAAAGGAGCAGACGCCAGTATTGGAGTTTATCATTTCAAATATGTCCATTTTGACAGAGAGTGAATTTTATTCTTCATTTGTCTTAATTTCTGAGTGAAACAAAGATCTTCTTTTGCTTAGTTTTCACACACATATAGAAAATATTTCTCTGAGTTATAGCTTATCTTGTTTATTGAATGTTATTGATGAATATGAACCTTAATGTGATCTAGGTAAAATGCTGGCTAGATTGATTCATTTATTCACCAGCATTTGGTGCTGTGTTATAAATCTTCATTGTTTCCCGTTTTGTTGGTTTTTACTTTAATCACAGAAAATAGTTTCAATATTTTTTCCTCATAGGGAATATTTTTTTCATTCATATGCTTTACTTCTTTGGAATACAATTATGTTTCCTTTATGCTATTAGTAAAATATATCCATATGTACTGTGAGAGAGAGTCTGCCAAATGTCTGTTTGAAACAGTTCACTAAATAATCCAACAGAGATATTTTTCTTTACATGTAGAGAATATTGACTACAGTGACATTTTTGTAAAGAATTTGCACAATAAAATGAATAACTCAAAAAAATGTTAGTAATCTATGTAAATATAAGAGGCTAAAAAATTGTGGCTACCATATTTCTGAATTGATTATTAAAACCTAATATGCATGAATTCATTTAGAATTAATGTCTTTATATTTTTATTAGTAATTTTCATTTTAAATAGTTATTGTTAAAGGTTTTATTTAACCCTCATATCTTTTAGGTTTCCAAAATCAATATAATCTTGATGTAAGGATTCAAAATATAGAGGTATACAACATGGAATTGAGCATCTTCCATAATTTCCTTCTCCTCAATTAAGTGTAATTCAATGTATTCAAATTATTTTATTATAGAAGATCTTAAATGCTTAATCCTTTCTTTACAAGTTATTCGGAACAATCTTGATTGAAAAAACTACAAAAACATACCTGCCTTAAGCAAATGCAATTTAATTTCTGAGTCTTGTGGTATAGGATGTGTAACATCCACTGTTCTGATTCTCTGCTAAAACTTCTTGAAATCAATCACAGCAGATTTTAGTCCATAAGTAACATTTCCCCAAATTTTCTCTGTAAACTCTTTGACATTCTAACAGAAAATTTTATGGTTCTTAGATTAATTTCAGTTCAGTCAGCCCAAAGTGGGTGCTCGGCCTGCGGACTATTCACCAATTATTCAGTGGATTGGATTACCTGTAAATTTTGGTTTCTGAGTTCCCCTATCCAGCACGAATACTGTAAAACAGTTCTGCTTCATTTAACTGATATTTGAGTGTTAGTTAATCTTTATTTTGAATGCAGTTTTAAGTGTTTTAATGGTTACCCTGGGGAAAATTGATTTCTGTTCTGAAGGAAAATTTATCATAGGGAAGATGTTCAAGAACAATAAGCCTGTCTTATAGTCAATAAATTGGATTGACTAATCTGGGGGTTATGGTAATTTTTTTCTTGCACATATGCAAATTGTTGTAAGTATCTTCATCAACCATAGAAACCATCTTAGATTTGGTGCCCTAAATCCAATTTTTTCTTGCTGTTATCATCTACCAACGTTTTTTTTTTATAATTAAGGTAACATTGGATTATAACATTATATAAATTTCAGGCATACATCATTATATTTTGATTTCTGTGTAGAACACATCATGTTCACCATCCAAAAACTAATTACCATCCATCACTGCACACATGTGCCCTATCAGCTCTGCCCTTCTCCCTCCCTCCTTCCCTTCTGGTAACCGCCAATCTAATCTCTGTATCTTTCTATTTGTTTGTTATTGTTGCTGTTGTTTATCTTCTACTTATGAGTGAGATCATATGGTATTTGACTTTCTCCACCTGACTTATTTCAGTTAGCATAGTACTTTCAAGGTCCATCCATGTTGTCTCAAATGGCAAGATTCCATCCTTTTTTATAGCTGAATAGTATTGCATTGTGTACATATATCACATCTTCTTTATCCATTCATCCTTTGATGGGCACTTAGGTTGTTTCCAAGTCTTGACTATTGTGAACAATGCTGCAATGAACATAAGGGTGCATATATCTTTCCGCATTCATGTTTTCATGTTCTTTGGATAAATACCCAGCAGTGGAATAGCCTGATCATATGATAGTTCTATTCCTAATTTTTTGAGGAATCTTGATACTGTTTTTCATAGTGGCTGTGCCACTTCACATTCCCACCAGCAGTGTAGGAGAGTTCTCTTTTCTCTACACCCTCTCAACACTTGTTATTTCTTGTCTTGTTAATTATAGCCATTCTGACAGGTGTGAGGTGATGTCTCACTGTAGTTTTGATTTGCATTTCCATAATAATTAGCGATGTTGAACATCTTTTCATGTGCCTGTTGGCCATCTGTTTGTCTACTTTGGAAAAATATCTGTTCAGATCTTTTGCCCATTTTTTAATTGGGTTGTTTTTTTCTTTGTCTTTGAGATGTATGAGTTCTTCATATATTTTGGATATTAACCCTTATCAGATATATGGTTTGCAAATATCTTTTGTTAGGTTGTCTTTTCATTTTGTTGATGGTTTCCTTTGCTGTGCAGAAGCTTTTTAGTTAGATGTAGCCCTAATTTTTTATTTTCTCTTTTGTTTCCCTTGCCTGGTGAGACATAGTATTTGAAAAGATGCTGCTAAGACCGATGTCGAAGAGCATACTGCCTATGTTTTCTTCTAGAAGTTTTATGGTTTCAGGTCTTACATTCAATTCTTCAATCCATTTTGTGTCAATTTTTGTGTCTGGTGTAAGATAATGATCTACCTTCATTCTTTTGCTTGTGGCTGTCCAGTTTTCCCAACACTATTTATTGAAGAGACTTTCCTTTGTCCATTGTATTTTCTTGGCTCTTTTGTTGAAAATTAGCTCTCCATAGATGTGTGGGCTTATTTCTGGGCTCTCAGTTCTGTTCCATTGATCTGTGTGTCTGTTTCTGTGCCAGTATCATGCTGTTTTGATTACTATAGCATCAATGCAATCCCTATCAAAGTTCTAATGACATTTTTCACAGAAATAAAACAAATAATCCTAAAATGTATATGCAACAACAAAAGACTCCAAATAGTCAAACAAATCTTGAGACAAAAGAACAAAGTTGGAGGTATCATACTCTCTGATTTCTATCAACTCTTTAAGGAACAAAAAGAAGTTATATTACACATGATTTCAAACTTAGCCATGTGGCCTCAAAGTAGACAAGAATATTTGGCTCAGACCTCATGGATGCAGGTATGAGTATCCTCAGTGAACTGTGACCCTAGTATAGCGGTTATTGTGACTTTTGCTTATGCTTAACAATACGTTTTTGAGATTCAGTCACTTTTATTAGTATTGTCATGAAACATACAGTTTCTCTGTTGTATTATATTCCATTGCATGACCATAATAAAATATATCAACTTTCCTACTGAAAACAATGTAGAGTTTTTTCCTAAGATTTGTTGTTATAATAATGCTATGTTCTTGTATATGTTTCTTGAAACACGTGTACAAGACATTCTCTAGAGTTTTAGAAACCATAGAAAGTGTATATCTTCGTTTTACATAATAACATCTTATTGTTTTCCAATGTGGCTGGTTCAACTTCGACAAGCATTACGGAATAGTTTCCATTGTTGTCCATCTTCATCAACATGTGGTTTAATTAGCTAATATAATTTTTGGTTAAATTTTTGTCAAATTAGTGTACTTTCCATTTTGTCTATTTGTGGTTGTAATTTGAATTTCCTTGATTACTAATGAGGTAGGTCATATCATTTGTGTTTAGAGCACATTTGTTTATCATCCCTGAATTATCTGTTCATCTCTTGTCTCTTGATCTATTTTCGTCTTTTGGGGTTTTTTTAATTTGCTTAATTCCAATTTATATTATGAAGATTTATATGTTGGTTTACAATGTCAAACATCTTTGCCCAGCTTGTGACTTGTCTTTGTAACTTGTTCTTGCCTCTTTTAATGAGCAAAAATGTATAATTTTATTCTTGTTTAATTTTTCAAGTATTTCCTTTGTAGTTTGTAGTTTTTGATCTTCTTAAGGACATTTCTACTTCATGATCATGCGGATATCATCTCCTATGCTCTTTTAGAAGTTTTCAGGTTCTCTTTTATATTTTGATCTTTGTTCTACCTGGAATTGATCTTTGATTAAGGTGCAGATTAAGAATGATAATGGATTTTTTTCCAGTTTGGATAATAAATTATTTCAGATCTCCTTTGGGATAAGGATTTGCCAATAGAAAGTCCCAGATGGGGACATACCTGGCATCTTCTGTACTCAAAATTATTGCCCTAGAACAATTATAATATTGTATAATCTACAAGCTACCTTTAGGAAACTACATCCCTTGGGTAGAACCATATCCAGTTTGGAAGTATTGCTGGTACATGCCACCAGATTTACTTACTCTAGTGTTATCTCTGTATTGCCATATATTTGATTGTATCCTAAATGTCCATACATGTTAGCAACCTTGTCACTGTATAGTCATAAACGATCCTTTATCCTCTGTATCACAAGTTGTATTAATTAGCTAGGACTGCCGTAACAAAATACCAAACTGGATGGCTTAAACAACCGAAATTTATTTTCTTAGAGTTCTGGAGGCTAAATGTCCAACACCAAGGTGTCAGAAGGTTTAGTTTTTCCTGAGGCCTCTCTTCATGGATTGCAGACGGCCACCTTCTCCCTATGTCCTCACCGTCTTTCCTTCATATGCTTGCATCCTTGGCATCTCTTTTTGTGTCCAAATTTCCTCTTAAGAGGACACCAGTCAGATTAGATTATGAGCCACCTTAAGGGCCTCATTTTAACTAATTACCTTTTTAAAGGCCCTAATGTGATGTAATTATAGTCCCATTCTGGATACTGGCTGTTAGGTTTTCCACATATGAATTGGAGGGGTGGGGGACACAATTCAGCCCAGAACAAGGTTTTAGAGGGTGAAACAAGGTTTTAGAGGGACTTTATTTGGGGACATATTGAACTTAAATTACCGCATCCGGAAAGAATTTGAAATGTAAACTAGAATTCTGGATGTGACTCAATTTAGAGATAAATGTGGAAGATTGAGACAGAAGATAGAATGTAGTTAAGCACTGAACATAGTAGAATAATCTTATTTGCCGTGTGGATTGAAGAAGAGAAATCAATGAACAAAATGATCATAGAGTTCAGAACATAATTAGAACAATGTAATGGCACAGAAGCCAATGGAATAGAAAGTTTCCAGACAAGAAAGCCATAGAATAAACATTCAGATTGAATTATAACCAGAGATATAGAAAATATATACATTCATGTCAAATTTATTTGTGAGTGAAGATTGATCAGAAAAGGCTAGTAGAATGTAGATTATTTCAGATGGAACAGCTGATGTGCGATTCCATTAAATTCCTGGAAAAATCAGAGCATGTTCATTTGAGTTAGGAGGGAGAGCACTTTTCCTTATATAACTTATTGCACTGTTTTGATTTTACTTTTTCTGTAAACACGTGTTATGCTCCTTGAAAATAAATTATGAAAGAAATGAAATGGAACTTCTTTAGGCTGAAATGTGAGTAATTTTTACTAAAAGAGGAAAACCTTCCCGTGTTATACCAGGGTATGTTTAGTGCCAAAGGAGGGTGTTAAATGTCATTTTCTGTGAATTTTACTATATTAACTAGATTCCAAATTACCATCACCTCTTTATGACTACTTAGACTTTTGCTCCTGCTTGTATTTTTGAACCTATACTCCATTCACTTTACAATAGGCAGAGTTAAATTTTTTCACTCATAACTCAGATCATGCTTAATGCTTGTGGCTTTCCGTGGATTTCAGACTAACTTGCAAATTCTTTAAAATGGATTGTACGTCCCCATGTGATCTGACTGTTGCTTACTTCTTGAATCCTATCACATTACATTCTTTACGAACTACATTTCAGGTTTGCAGGCCTCCTTTTCTGTTCTTCAAATATCAAACCCTTCATTTTCTACAAACACTGTATATTTGACTGGAATGTCCTACTTGCAGCTTTGCAAATGCTAGCTTATTCATATCATTCACACCTTAATTAAAAGTTTATGTCTTCAAACTACTCTACGTAAAGTCACTCCGTTTTTGACATCAACATTCTATCTCATTTCCCTGTTTATTCTCTTCACTGAATTTTGCATAATTGTTCCTTTTTAAATTAAAATATTTATCATAATTTCTTTCCTAGATTGTAGGATCCATGAAGGCAGGAACTCTGAATCTCTTGTTTACCACTATATCCCTAGATACTAAAATATTGCTTGGGACATACTAGGTAATCAATATATATTTGAATAAAAATACCTTTTTATTCTCATTTTTTTAATGTTTAAATTGAGGAAATAACCTGGTTAAGAATATATATATATTATTATATATAATAATTATATATTTTTATATATTATATTATATATATATTATATATATAATATATATATAATATATTATATAAAAATATATAATTATTATATATAATAATATATTTTATATATATATTAAATTGAGGAATATAACTCGTCTCAGTGGTCATTTATTTAATAACATCTTTACTCAACAAATATTTATTAAATACTAGGTTCAAGCACTATTTAATTTCTAAGAGCACAACAATTAACAAAACGACATAGTCCCTGACCTCATGGACTTTGTTAACAATTACAATACAGTGTAATAAGTGTTCTCTTACAGAACAAAGTGTTCTCCAGGAGAACACGTTGGAGAGTCAGTTAAGAAGCGTGACTGAGAGTTTCCCCACCCTGGAGAGTCACAGGGAGCCCCATTTTAAATGTTAGGACAAGGATCCTCATTCCTTTTCTCTTCAGCTCTGCTATATTTCTCAATAAGGAGTACTTGCTTTCTCATATTTCAAGAGGAGAGGTATACATCCTTAGCATAAGATGGTAATTGAGTCAAGGGAATAGATGAGATCACTCCAAGAGTGTATTAATTTTAAAATGATTTTAAAGTAATAATTTTTATTAGTTTTATTGAATGTGAACAGGTTCCTCAAAGGGAAACAGAGTCTAAGTAATTTCCTAACCCACCAGCTTCATGAATAGAAAAGGAATATGTATAGCTAGATGTGCTATGATGAGAGCATGGCCTTTCTCATCCTCATTTGGAAACCAAAAATGATTACTGTATTAAATGACAGAAACACTAGTCAACATGGAAATGGGCATATAGTAAGCTCTCAAAGAGGTATGTTCCTTATTTTAACTTCTAGCTAACACCCTCAAACCGTTTTTAACACTGATTCCAGATCTTATAATAAATATTCGACAATTTTATAGCACCTATTACATTAAAAGCAAACTCTACAGATAGACATTCAAATGTTTATCCCTCTTAATATGAATAAGAGATATCTTTTCTGACTTCTTAGTTTTCTAGTGTGTTCTCAATCACTATATGATTTTTGCCTATGCCAGGCATTTCTTACATCTAAAATGTACCTTTCTATTTTCACCTGAAAAAAATCCCACCTAATCCTTTCCAACAGCATTCCTGAACTCCATAACTGTAGGATATATCACCATCTTCTAAATCTCTATGCCTCACCTGGTACTTTAACTATTTCTTCAATGATTGTCTGTTAGATTTGTCACTCAAATGGGCTAAACTAGTTGAAAGCAGTAAATAATTTCATTTATTTATTTCTAATATTTTATTTATCTGCAGCACCTAGCAGAGTATCTGTTATAGAGTTGACTATCTCTTCTCTTCGCTTTTTGTAGTTTAGTTAGTATCTCTAGGTTATGCTACCCTATTAATTAAAATTCATAAGATCATAGAAATAGAGAAATATCAGAGCTGGAAAGAACATCAAGGATTCATCTGCTCCAGGGGTGTTCAGGAGTAGCAATTGTGGGCCTTGCATATGCACTTATCTGCTTCCAGCCAAGGGTTCTAATTCAGTAGGTTTGTGGTGAAGGTCCAACATCTGCATTTTGTTTAATTTCAAAGGATGATGCTGATGCACACTCCTAGTTGAAAAATTCTGATCTCTTTGACCACTTCCTTCCCCTCCTTCTTATAAATGCAGGTGACAACCCGAGAGGTAAATTTTCCCAGGCCACAGGAGAATTTGATAATGGAAGTAGGAGAAGAACTCAGGTGCTCTGTGACATTTTGCAGTGATCTCTCTTTCCTTTCTACTGATACTAGTTTCCAAGTGAAAGAAAATAATAGCACTCTGATTTTTCCTATTTTCTTCTTATTTTGCTACTATCTTTGTTTGTAAAAAAACAGGCACTGTTTTTTCTTTTTTAATGTAGCATCAAAGTTTTGAGGCTGTCAATATCATTGGGCAAGCACAATGGCTCTGTCGCAAAAGTTTATTCTGGAGATGATGTTCCTGATGAAACCCGAGGAACCGTCAGGGTTTTTTCCATTGAGATATGGGACTGTACTAGCATTTTGCTCAATCCCAATTCAAATAAAAATATGGAACCAAGCAAGGTGACCTCAATAGATAGAACATATTATATCTATGTCTTCTAAATAGGTACTCAACCCATGGGCAAAAGAAAACATTATATTAAAATCCGTAGTGTAGCTGGAATGAGTACAATCTCATTAGATGTTGCCACCTTTGATAAATTTTCCTCATAAGCTAAAATTATTGAATATATAAATTATTTCATAAATCTATTTTAGCAGAATCAGGGTACTATCTGCTTAGTTAATAACGATTATAATACACTTCAGACATAGACTCTGTAATTTTTTAAAAAAATATTTGTGAACTGTTTCTTTTATTTTGAAATGACAAATAAATAACTAATTCTACCGATGTCTTCTTCAAATCCCTGAAAGTGAATATCATCATTGTAATTTTGGAAGAATCAGACATCTACAAAACTGATCTGGGCATCTTTGGAAGTACCTTGAAGGCAGAGTTTAATGCATAGAGCTTCAGCATTTTCAAAGAAATCAGACTCTTCCTGTAAAGTTAACAATGCCAGGAAAGAGAGATCAATCCCAAGTGGAAAAGTTACAAGAAGATACTTATAAGCCTTCATGTTTAAAGTTAAAATTCAGCATGGATTCTTTAATAATTTTATCCAAAAATAGGAGGTATTAATTTCATTATTATTAAATTATTATTAAAGATGGGGCAATCAATGATTTAAATCAAGCTGGGCTAATTGAGAGTGAATTATCATCATCCTCTGTGAGAATATTGCTCATAAATTACCTCTAAAGTCCAAAGGATTATTATGCATTTATTCTTGTAAATTATAGCTCCATGATAAACTGGATGAGATTTTAATATTTTAGCATTCATTAAGTCGTGAAGGGTTAGAGCCAGCATAATGATCAGAAAGCCTGTTTTGTCCTCTAATGAAAATAATTCTGTTACAGTTAATTGCCATCATTAGCATAAATTTATATAAATTCTGATTAACCTATAGAATTAAAGTTAATATTTATATTTTGCATATTCTATTTTGGAATTAAGGGATATAGGTTTAATTTCTACTCTTAAAAACTTAATATAAGAACTTTAATATGTGTAATGTGGAAAATCATTTTATTTTATAGTTAGCATGCAAACTACACAATTAAAAGCTAACTTACACAAGCTTATAGAAGCTTATCTAAACTGTACCTTAGTCTGTGTCATTATGTGCTTGTTTTGGTTTTCATACTTATAGCCAGTGATGGATTGTGCTGAATGATTGAAGTACCTGGGGAGAGCACATCTTTTCTAGAAGTACACAGACCTCATGAGGATGGATTAGAACTCAAAATAAAAATCAGAGTATTGCTGTCCAAAAAGAAGAGGAAATGGGTAACTAATATCCTAAAATACAAATATCTACTGCAAGAACGGAGGACAAAAATAATGGAAAGGGAAATCAAGTCGGGTTAGAAACAATCCTATCTGAATCATCTGGGAAGGTGAACTAGACTAGTTTTGTCTAGTAATAAACTGCATATAGCCCATTCCGCAATGTAAGTTGAGTTCTTCCCCAGTCTTTTATTGGTTAAATGAGAAATATATAAATTTGGAGACGGAATTCAACCGCTATTTTCACTGGCCATTTTGATGCTCTTATTGTGTCAGTATACAGATATTCCTCAACAGAAATTCCTCAACTTACAATGGGGTTATGTTTCAATAAACTCATCATAAGTCGAAAATATCGTTGTCGAAAATTCATTGAATACACCTAATGTAACTGAACATCATAGCTTAGCCTAGCCTACCTTAAAAGTGCTCACAACAATTACATTAGCCTACAGTTGGGCAAAATCGTCTAACACAAAGCCTATTTTTAATAAAATGCTGAATATCTCATGTAATTTATTGAATACTGTACTGAAAGTGAAAAACAGATTGTTGTATAGGTACAGAATGGTTGTAAGTGTATCAGTTGTTTACCCTCAGTGATCCTGTGGCTGACTGGGAGCTGCAGCTCGCTGACGCTGCCCAACATCACGAGAAAGTATTGTATTGCATATCACTAGCCTGGGAAAAGATCAAAATTCAAAGTATGGTTTCTACTGAATTTGTATCGCTTTTGCACCATCGTAAAATCCTAAGTCAAACCATTGTAAGTAGGGGAACGTTTGTATAAGCATCTGTATATTAATATGCTAGCTTACCAATATATTAAGGGACCTGATGATCCTTGATGATATTGCTGTGAGTAAATACATTACTAAACTAACTTAATTCTGCAAGCTTGGGGCTAAAAATAAAATGCCCCTAACCCTTAACAGTGTGCTTTTAATTTTTAACAAATACTAAGATTAGTCTGACATTTTTTTGCATGGATGCACTGATTTTAGATTTATAACACTGAATATATTCTGTATCAACTTAAAAAGATAGTGACCAAATTAAACACCAAGACTGTGATTTTCTTTTCAATACGTACATTTAGTGCTTTTTAGCTACACTCTAGTAGAAACAACTTGAGATGGAAAAGGATCTCTTAAAGTAGATGGTAGCTATTCACTTCATTCCCATGAGGTCCCTGGAAATAAGAAATGGAGTGATAAATATTTTAGAAGGTAAATCAGACTAAAATATTTAGAAATAAAAAATATTTTGAGTATTTTTATTTTTTCGTCTCAAATGTATGTATTTTCCCTTTTCATAGTAAAACTAACCGAATTGTTTCAAACACTGAAGATAGTTTGTTATCTGCTTCTGCTTGACAGTAAAAACTAATAACTATTCTTTGTGCTTCCATTGAGTATAGCAACTGTTTAACTACATGACAGCTTTTTGTCAGAAAGTGAAGAATGAAGTGGGCCAGAAATGGGAGAGAGTTTTTAAGAAAAGAATATCTAGTCCATTCTATCTGGTATACATCTGCCTTTTGTCTTTACTGTGCTAGATTTTGTTTCAAAATAATCTTAAAATATAGGATATAGCCAATAGAAATTTCTACAAAGATAAAATCCCAAATTAGATGATATTTGAATTTCTTGACTTTTTATATATGTTCTGATTCATTCACCCCACCCCCCATATCTTTCAATAACATGATCTGGGATACTCATATTTTTGCTTGTTTTTCTTACTGAAGCAAAGATAGAATGAAGAATTATCTACCATCTATTCTGCAAGTCACTCGTTTATTTATTTAACAACTTTATTAATCACCTACTATTTGGAAGGTATTATAAAACCAATAGACGAGGAAGATTGACATTGTTTTCTGTCCTCAGAGAAAGCCTAGTCTAGGAGGGATTATTTATAGTTAATTATTTTTTACAATTATTTGTTAAATATATACTATATAATATGTGTTATATAATATATTTTCATGTTTGTTTTGTATATAATATTATATATATATATATATATATATATATATGAGGAAGTAAATATTAAGCCCTCAATAGTGAGATCTCAATAGTGAATTGGCATTACCTATGTGAAGAGAAATGGGGAGAGTTTGTATCCCACACAGAGTGACAATCATTAGGCTGGAGGAACTTTGTCACTTTCAAAGATCTTAATGGTGGCCAATATGTCAGGGATACAGAAAGAGTGAAGAAGAATATTCTAGGCTGGGAAGGTAGCAATGGCTGGAGAGGACAGAGCTTTGTGGATCATGTTAAGGATTTGGCATGTTATTCTAATAGGAGAAAGTAATTGAAGAGTTTTAAGCAGAGTGGCAATATGATAACTTTTGCATTTTAAATATAATCATTTTTAATTAAGCGCTATCAATTTCTTGGAACATTCACAACAGGAGTAGGGAGAAGAAGAGGCAATCGAAGTAGATTATACGAGAGATGTTGATGGCTTGGGCTGCGGTGTAGACGGTGGAACTGAAGAACATGTTGGAAGATTTGGAATATAAATAGTATATAGAAGAGATGTAATTTATTGATCTTTTACTTAATTCTCACAAAAAACTCAATGGGACAAATATTAGAGCTTATGGAATTTGTCTGAATTCATCAGCATGTCTCAGAATAACGATGAAAACCCAAGTATTTTGAATTTGAAGCCTGAGGGTGTGTGTGCATGCACACACGCCAAATGTGGCAGAAGGATGCATAAAATGAGAAATGAAATGGGCATACTAGACTTAGCACCAGGAAAGTTAGTGACCTTGAGAATGTTGTTTTGTTTTGTTTGTTGATAGGTACAGGTTAATATGTATGCACTAGAGTTAGACATTTTGAGTTTGAATCCTAGATTTGTCATTTAGCAGCTGTGTGACCTAAGGAATGTAATTCTTTGTTTCTTCATCTATAAAATAATGCCTAGGTCATTGAGAAGTTGGGGTTATTCAGTGAGTTAGTAATTTGCTGTCTGGCATACACTATGGTTCAGTATGTGTTGCTGTGATGATGGTAATGATAGTGATGATGATGAAGAAGGACAAGCTAGGTTTTATAGGTTTGATGAGTCAAAGGCAGGTAAATAAGTGGAGATTATAAGCATAGGTAATTATTTTGAGAGGTAAATTTTTGAAGTGTTGCATCAAATAGGGATCTGTGCTGTAAAAAATTTGACCTTCCCCGAAGAGAGATCTGGTCTTTGTTCTCATCTCCTCAGAGGTAATCTTTATTTGACTGGGAATCATGGGGTAGCCATATAGTAACAACGTGATTTAGGGTCAAGGTTGACCACACCTGACAGTCTTAGGATGGGGCTGGCCGTGTCAGAAAAACCAATTATGTGATTTAAGTTGGGGACTTTGGGTCCCACGTCATCAGTTGATCTGAAATTCAACCATGTGGGCAATCAATCAATCATGCATATGTAATGAAGGCCCAATAAAAACTCTGGACGCTGAAGTTTGTATGAGCTTCCTGTGGTTGACAATATTCCACGCACATTGTCACATATCAATTCTGGGAGGGTAACACGTCCTGAGAAAAGGAAGCTTTGAAACTGAGTGTGATTTTGGGCATGTTCCCTACTCCTCCACTGAATTTACGGTTGGTGTCAGAAGTGAGGGTGGTCTTTTGTGGACTCTTCACTTTAACCTTGTAATTGGACCCTAACTCCTTGAAGTTGGTATCTGAAGCCTTGAACAGACTTGGCAATCTGGATGACTGTGCCTTCAAACCATGTAATTTGGCTAACTTGAGGTAGGCTGTAACTGAAGGAAATTTTGTGGTTTAGGAGTGTGCTTTCATTATGTTAATGAAAGTATTTCATGGCAGTTATTTAAAATGTAAAGCGCTACAGAAAAAAAAAGGAAAAAATAAACCCCATACTGACCACTGAGGGAAAGCAGTTGTAACATGTGGGGCATAGCTGATTTCAGAAGTCTACTCATGTCTCTCTCTTTATCTATTTATTTACAGATAGAAAAATGAATGGGGAGAGATCGTTTTTATCTAGAATATTCAAGACGTAGTGTAAAAGTATCATATGTTAAGTTAATATTGTCTTGAATTTAAAGAAAAAATAAACAAAATGAACTAAAAGAATTGGTGCATTGCAAATAATTTAGTAGTAAGTCATCTTCTTTTTTAAGGAAAAAACTCACTAACTTTAGGAAAAGTTGTGAGAATAATTAAGGAATGGAATATTTTATAAACTAAGGTTTTAGTGTAGTTGGTATTGATAAATGTTCTACAATGAATGACAAAGAGATTTGCACACAGTCCTCCCAAACATCCTGCCCTTCTGTCTGGATTATGTGTGATTATATTATTTTCATTTTTCAAGTATTCTATTGTGCAACCCAAGTCTCTAAATTGCCAAACTTAATTCCAAGTCTAAGTGGTTTTACCTCTCAAGATCATTCATTTACAACAGCTTCCTCATTTCTGAATTCCTTATTTTGTTTCACTTCTTGGTTGGCTAGATTTATCATTGATTTTTTTCAATGTCTAATAAATGAAGCATTCTATGAGAATATCTTCCTATTCACTCAATTCTTAATTTGCCAGTATAATAACTTTGGATTGTAATTTATTTCCCCACAACTTTTGTGATAACATTTTCATCTAGGCTCGAGTACTGTTGTGCTGAATATGACACCAATATGACACCAATTTCTGAATTCCTTATTTTGTTTCACTTCTTGGTTGGCTAGATTTATCATTGATTTTTTTCAATGTCTAATAAATGAAGCATTCTATGAGAATATCTTCCTATTCACTCAATTCTTAATTTGCCAGTATAATAACTTTGGATTGTAATTTATTTCCCCACAACTTTTGTGATAACATTTTCATCTAGGCTCGAGTACTGTTGTGCTGAATATGACACCAATCTTATTTTCTCCCCTTAGGTAGAAAGTTCTTTGATAAACAAACAAACAGGGATTTTTTAAAAGGGTAATTTATTTGCTCCAAACAAAATAATCTTACATAATTTTCAGGCTCTAAAAAATATGGTTGAACTCAATACTTCTAGTCTATCTCTAGCTACCGATTTTCAGAATTTCAAGTATTGAATTAAAGTAAAACAAACCTACTACAAGGAATTTAAAATTTATTTGCAATATAAATTAGAAATGACAGCTGCAAAGAGGAGAGGAATTTTCTGTTTTTCCATTCATTCAGGTTTGTCAGCAATCAGATATATAATTGGCAATTTCTGGAGTAAGGTGTGTGTCAGCCAGAGGGATGTCAACCAACTAAAGGGCTCAAAGCTGAGGGAGAATTTGCATGGGAAGAAATCAACAGAAAATTGTGAAACATGGAATGTTTTTACTCTAGTTTCCTTTCAAACAGCCTTATAGTTTCAATTAACCCAAACAATGTTATAGTCATTACCTCTCAGAAAAGAAGCTTTAAAGGAATGACAGTTATGGCCGATAAAAACCGAACAAAAACATCAAGGTGCTCCTTAGCATTCCTTAATAAACAACAATCAGGAGTTAAATGTCTTCCCTTTGATTTCCAGCTCTATTAGTAAATAGCCCTGCTAATTTAGGTCACAAGCTTTTCTCTCCTGCTTAGGTTCTTATCTACAACACAACAGATTCAACGTTTGCTGAATTGCATTCTACTCATACTTAAGTGTTTTGCTGAATTGCTCTGAGTGTTGGGGTAGGGAAAAGAGAGAAAAAGGAAACAGAATGAGTAGGGATTCAATAAGCCTCTCTACTTTTATCTCTTTTGTAGCTTGAGTCCTGCTTATTATTTTATTTGAAGGAGAAAATAAGATCTGATAATAAAAATGAAATGTAAAATTCATTTTAGCTTTACTATTTGATGATGTTAAGTTTTTTTTCCTTGCAATATATGGTATAATATTGACAGAGTAAAGATATAGAAATAGCTGCTTATTTTCAATTTATCAGTCATTCATAATAAATTTTTTTACTCTCTCCATGCTTTCTGCTTTTACTAGTCTCAAATCCATTATTCTTCTTTAATATATGATACCTTCGGGAGATATAACTTAATCAGATTTTCCTTAACGAGTAGGTGCCTCAATGAGAACGCCTCCAAGGTTGAGCATGACATCTGCATTGTATGGTATTCCATGCATGGTCACAGTTGATGAAAGTATTGAGGTTAGTCACTGAGTTAAGAAGTAAGATTGTGAAAGGTCATGTATTCATGTCTCCTGGGTACACAAGTTAATATGAAGCAAATAATAAGAATCAACAATACGCTTCTGAATCCTGAAGTAAAACTTGACCTTAGAATTATATGGATAAAAGACACACTGTTGAAAAATATTGTACTGACTCCTTTGCTTCCCAATTATTATTTATTTCTGTATTTTTAGTAGTGAAAACTAGTTATTGCTTTTATGTGCTAAAGGACCAAGAGAACGGGAAATTAAACTGTGTTAGTTCAAATTAGGAATATTAAAGCTAATTAGATTACCAAAATATAACCAGGAGATATACCAGAAGTGCTTCAATAGCTGAAAAGTTTAATAATTCATTTTTAAGGAAGCTTAAGATTACAGAAAAGCTCTTCTCAGGTTGTGAGTGATTGCAGTGATGGTCCCAATTATTCATCCTTTCCGTATCCATCGTTTTTACCATGCAACCTCATAGTCTCTTACCACTGACCTGTTCTATCACTTGACACTGGGTTCAACCGTGTGACTCGCTTTTTTCAATGGTGTAACAGCTTGTGCACTGAGTTTTGTGCTCTTGAACCTTTGCCATCATCATGAAAGCATGCCCAGACTAATCTGCTGAAAGATGAAAGACACATGGAGCACAGCCAAATTATCAAAGTGGTCTCAGCCAAGACCAACTTAAATCAGCCAACATCTAGCTGTTGTGAGTGAGCCTACCACATTAGAGAACACAATATGTGAGTGAGCACAGCCAAGATCAGAAACACTGACCACCTGATTACAGCCTAAATTGCAAACATTCAGACTAGTGGGATAAATGAATGCTGAATATGCCAAGCCACTGATTTTTGGGTATAGATAATTCATACAGAAGTCCCAGTGTTTAATTACAAATTTATGTATAAAGTGAGATGTATTTATTTTCTAACATCTTGCATCTATTTATCTCAGGATGTAATTATAATATTTGCTATAAAACTTAGAGTAACATTATGATTTAAAACATGAAATCAGTAATCCTTGAAATAAAAGACACTCAAATTCAGTACTTAAGAGTATGCCTTTTATTGATACCAAAGGCAATTTTTTTAGGGCTGTCTATTATGTTATAATGAAAATGGAGAAAAAAGTCAGGAGTCCAGGAATCTAAGAATCTTAGTTCTCGTACTAATTATTTATGTGAGTTAAAAATACATATATTCTTGGATGTCAACAAGATAGTGGACTAAGAAGTGTCAGGTCTTCATTCCCCACAGAAATGTCAAATAAACAACTACAGATGACTAAAATAACTTTATAGGAGCTCTGGAAACCAATCAAAGATCTATAGCAATCAAGCAAATGCCCCATCAAGAAATAGCCAATTCAAAGGGCAGGAAATTTCATAGCATTTTTATCTACACTTACCCTACCTGCTCCCCAGTATGACATGGAGTGGTCTGGTTGAAGTAGCCTAATTCCCAGTTCCCTCGCTCAGGATGGCAGGACCAGAGTGGAACTTGTTTAAAATGTTCTGGCCTGTCTGTGGAATGTCCCAGAGACTGGTTTCCGTGTCACTTGACAGGAGCTCAGACGGTGAATAGAGGTATAGTTTGAATCACAAGCTGGGAACTGTAGAAGGCATTGGTGGGTACTGAGGTGTGTGAAAACTGCAGGGGGAATGCAGACCCATGGACATCTGGGGGTGAGAGATTATGGGAAAAGGAATACAATAGAATATCTAAGGCCCTGAGAAGAAACTAGAGTGAGACTCTTTCGAAGATAAAGACATTTAAAAGCAGCTGGGAGGGGCCGGCCCTGTGGTGTAGCAGTTAAGTGCATGTGCTCCACTGCTGGAGGCCCGGGTTCAGATCCCGGGTGTGCACTGACTCACTGCTTGTCAAGCCATGCTGTGGTGGTGTCCCATATAAAGTGGAGGAAGAAGAGCATGGATGTTAGCCCAGGGCCAGTCTTCCTCAGCAAAAAGAGGAGGATTGGCATCAGATGTTAGCTCAGGGCTGATCTTCCTCACAAAAAAAAAAAAAAAAAGCCGCTGGGAGTAATTAAAAAATGAATGAATAAATGAATAAGTCAATTGCACACTCAGGTCCAAACAGGACCCAGGCCTAGAAGACCTGAGGATACCTTAAGCCTTTATCCAAGGCTGATCTTAAGGCTCAGGAGTCTGCTAATCAGTGAAGGTCTTCTAAGCCAGTCTGCAAAGACTGGGAGAGGTAGCTGCTTTTTCAGATGCCTAATTTTCAACAAAAGACCATAGGCATACAAAGTAAGAGGGAAACAAGGCCCATCCAAAGGGACAAAATAAATCTCCAAAAACAGTCCCTGAAAAAACACATGTATCGTACTTACTAGAAAAAATAAAACTTTAAAATGACTGTCTTAAATATGCTCAAAAAGCTAAAGAAAAACACAGACACAGATCTAAAGGAATTCTTGAAAACAATATGTGAACAAAATGAGAATATCAACAAAAATACAGCAATTAAAAAAAATAAAACCCAACAGAAATTCTGGAGCTGAAAAATACAGTAATTGAAATAAAAAGTTTGCTATAGATGCTCCACAGCAGTCATGTGACACTGCAAAAAATCAACTAAACAAAAAAGAAGACAGTAAGGGAGAAAACAAGGGACAAAAAAACTGTAATACTTACAGAAAACCACAAAATGGCAAAAGATATACTTCCCTATTAGTAGTTACTTTGAATGTATATGGATTAAACTTCCCAATCAAATGTCACAGATTGGAAGAAAGGATAATAAAACAGGATCCAATTATATGATGTTTGTAAGGGATTCATTTTGGATCTATGGACATGCATAGGTTGAAAGTGAAAAGATGGAAAAAGATATTCCATGCAGATAGTATTCAAAAGAGAGCAATGGTGGCTGTACCAAAATTGGAGAAAACACTTTAACTCAAAAACTCTTACAAGAGACAAAGAGGGGCAGTATATAAGGAAAAAATAATCAATTCGCCAGCAAGATATAAGAATTATAAACATATGTGCACCAAATATCAGAGCTCAAAAATGTATAAAACAAATAATGACAAAATTGAGGGAGAATAGACAACTCTACAATACTAGTAGAAGACTTCAACCTTCTGCTTTCACACTGGATAGAACAACCAGAAAGAAGATTAATAATGAAATAAAGGACTTGAAAAAACACTATAGACCAAGTGGACCTAAAGACATATATAGAATGCTCCACCCAACAACAAGAGAATATGGATTTTTCTCAAATGCACATGGAACATTTTCCAAGATAGACCATATGCTAGGTGACAAAACAAGTCTTAATAAATTTTAAAAGATTTAAATCATAGAAAGTCTTTTTTGGATCATAACATAATGAAAATAGAAATCAACAGCAAAAGCAAAGCTGGAAAATTCACAGATACCTGCAAATTAAACAACACGTTTCTGAACAATCAATGGATAAAAGAAGACTTCACGAGAAATTAGAAAAACACTTTGAAGTAAATGGAAATAAAAACACAACATGCTTAAAAAATTGAAGAGATTGGAACACTTCCAAACTCATTCCATGAGGCTAGCATTACCCTGTTACCAAAGCAAGATGAAGAGAACGCAACAAAAAGAAAACTACCAATATTCCTGATGAATATTGATAAAAATTTTCAATAAGTTACTAGCAAATCAAGTTCAATAGCATATTGCAAGGACTGTACATCATTACCATGTGCTATTTACTCCTGAAATGCAAGGATGGTTCAACCAAACATTGCTGAAAGAAGTTAAAGAAGGCACTAATAAATGGAAAGAATTTTCATGTACGTGGATTGGAAGACTTAATATTGTTAAGATGTCAATACTATCCAAAATGATCTACAGAGTTAGTGCAATTCATACCAAATTTCCTACGACATCTTTGTAGAAAAACCTATCCTAAAACTCATGTGAAATCTCAAGTGACCCAAATAGCCAAAACAATCTTGAAAATAAATAATGAATGTGGAATCTCACACTTTCTGATTTCATAACTTACTACAAAGCTATGATAATCAAAAGAATGTGGTACTGGTATAAGGACAGACATAAGAACCAGCGGAATAAAATCGAAAGCTCAGAAATAAAACCTTACATTTATGATTAAATGATTTCCAATAAGGGTGTCAAAATCATTCAATAGGGAAAGGACAGTCTTCTCAACAAATGGTGTTAAGAAAACTAGATATCCACATGTGAAAAAATCAAGTTGGATGCATACCTTACACCATATACAAAAATAACTCAAAATGAATCAGACTTAAATTTAAGAGCTAAAACTATAAAACTCTTAAAAGATAACATAGTGGTAAAACTTCTTAACATTAGATTTGGCAATGATTTCTGGGATATGAGACCAAAAATACAGGGAACAAAAGAAAATTAGATTAGTTGGACTTCATCAACTTTAAAAACTTTTGAGCCTCCAAGGACACTATGACCAGAGTGAAAAGGCAACACATGGAATGGGAGAAAATATTTGCAAATCATATAACTGATAAGAGATTGATATTGAGAATATATAAAGAACTCTTACAACTCAAAACAAAAAATCCCAAATAAACACCCTTATTCAAAAATGGTCAAAGGACTTGAATAGACATTCCTTCACAGAAGATGTACAAACGGCCAATAAACACATGAAAAGATGTTCAACATCATTAACCATTGGGGAAAGTAAATCAAAACCACAATGAGATATCACCTCACACTCATTAGGATGGCTATTAACAAAAACACAGAAAATAGCAAGTGTTAGCAAGGATGTGGAGAAATTGGAATTCTTATGCATTGCTGGTGGGAATCTAAAATAATGCAACTACTGTGGAAAACAGTATGGCGGTTCCTCAAAAAATTGAATATATAATTACCACATGGTCTAGCTATTCCAGTTCTGGGTACAAACCCATGATTAAAAGCAGGAACTCAAACAGATATTGGTATAACCATGTTCATAGTAGTGTTATTCACAATAGCCAATGGTGGAAGTAACCCAAGTGTCCATTGACAGATCAAGAGATAAACAAAATGAGGTACATACATAAAATGGAATATTTTTCAGCCTTAAAAAGGAATGAAATTCTGACACATGCTACAATATGGATGAACCTTGAAGACATTAAGCTAAGTGAAATAAGCCAGACACAAAAGGACAAATATTGTATGATTCTGCTTACATGAGGTACCTAGAGTGGTCAAATTCATAGACACAGAAATTAGAATGGTGGTTGCTGGGATTGAGAGTCCAAAGAATTTATTGTTTAATGGGTACACAGTTTTAGTTTGGGAAGATGGAGAAAGTTCTGGGGATAGTTGGTGGTGATGGTTGCACAACACAGTGAATGTACTTAATGCCACTGAACTGTACACTTAAAAATGGTTAAAATGGTAAATACAGGCATATCTTGGAGATATTGTGTTTGGTTCTAGACTGCCACAATAAAGCAAATATTGCAATAAAGCAAGTCACATGAATTTTTGGTTTCCCAGTATGTATAAAAGTTATGTTTACACTATACTGTGGTCTGAGTATGCAATAGCATTATGTCTAAAAAAACAATGTACATCCCTTAATTAAAAATACTTTATTGCTAAAAAATGGATAACCATCATCTGATCCTTTGGTGAGTCATAGTTTTTTTGATGGTGGAGGGTCTTGTAAAAAATTGACTATCTGTGAAATGTAATAAAGCAAAGCACAATAAAACAAGGTATGCCTGTATATATTTATAGATATATTTTTTCCACTGGACCATAGTTATTTCATTTATAAAATGTGTGTAATAAAACTGATTCCTAATTACAAATTTACTAAGAGGATCATATGATATGAGTATGTGAACATGACATTTTAAAATATGAATTATCCAAATGCAAGTAATTTTTGTATCATTACATAATAGCCTATGAGTACATTGTCTGCTATTCTTATTTTTATTCTATAAAAATCGTCCATGAAACAAAGAAAAGAAAACCGGTAAAAATAATGTATTTAGAAAATTTTGACATCTCATTTTAAACTCAGAAAATAGTATATACAGTTGATGTGCTAAATCTATCCAGAATTTTGTTATACAGGACACTGCGTCAAATTCTTCCTCTGAATATTTTCAAACTTTTATTTCTGATCTATTAATATCACAATCTCTTTTCTTTTTGTTTTCTCACATCCAACTGGTTAAGTCAAAATATGAATCAGAAAAACATCATAAATTAGAGAATGATGAAAAGTACTTGAAAGTTCCAGATTATCAGTTCTACTTCTTTTGCTGCTTGAGGTCTACAATATAAAAATAATTCCAAATTATTTTTCTCATTACTTGCAATCTGTTTTACCGTCTCAGTGTCAACTAGCCACTCTCTAAACCCAGTAGTTTAGATATACAAAGTCACACACACCCACACACAAATGCCAGTGTAAAGATTGTCCAAATTAGAGCTAACTCTTAATGCTATATTTGTATTGAGTTGTGTATGTGTATGTATATAAGCTTTCAAAAAGTATATTGATACCTTAGAGTGTGGGTGAGAGTTAACAAATTGAGATTGAAGATAAAGGATAAAATGAAATTTTTGCCTCTGATGTTCAAACATTTCTCTATTTTTTTAAAGGACAATATTAAAAACAATGCAAAGGAAATCTAATCTCACTAAAGGATGGAGAGAAATTAAGAGCAATAAAAATGTGTCCAAAATTCCCTGTCTAAAAGTGTGTCCTCCTAATGCCCTAAAAGAAGTATCTAGTCACCACTGGCAATTAAAAACTTCCATAAATTGAAAGGTAGGTTTTTTGTTAGAACTAGTTCAGTTCAGGGAAAAGACAAAAAATAACATCCATTTATATCAGTGAGATATGGTGCTTCTAAGATATTTTTTTCTTTTTATATTTGGTTCACAGTTAGTGCATTTTATGAGTTGTTTAGGACTTTATAGCTATGCACACCCAATGTTTCCTGGTAAGAATGTGTTTATCTTCAGGATGAAAAGCACTTAGAGTTAAAATACTACTCCCTTCCTAATGTTTTAGAAATGAACAGACATGGAATTTATGAGACCGTGATGATTCCTTTAATAACGTTGTGGGTGACTTTCTACATAGTGGCTGTGTCTCAAAATTTAATAAAAAAAATTTTGCAACAAATTTTTCATGAAGTTTCATAGAGTGTCGTACATTTTAACTAGAGATTAGTTTTGGAAAATATATATCTGGGAATGTGCTTCTATTAACAATGAATATTTTCTTCCCAAAGAATGGAGAGAACTGGTAAAAAGAAATGAGCTAGCAACTCATGAAAAGACATGGAAGAACCTTAAATTCATATTACTAAGTGAAAGAAGTCAATCCGAAAAGCCTATACACAGTATGATTCCAACTATATAACATTCTGGAAAAGGCAAAACTATGGAGATACTAAAAAGATTAACGGTTTCCAGGGCTTGGAGGCAAGAGGAGGAATGACTAGGCCGAGGGCAGAGGCCAGTGAAAATACACTGTATGATACTATAATTATGGATACGTCATTACATATTTGTCCAAACTCAGAATGTCCATCAATAGTGAACCCTAATGTAAACTATGGACTTTGGGTGACTATGATGTATCAATATAGGTGCATCAATTGCAATAAATGTGCCACTTTGGTGGGAGGTGTTGATAATGAGGGAGGCTATGGATGTGTGGAGGCAGGTATGTGGTCTGGACTTTCCTCTCAATTTTGCTGTAAACCTAAAACTGCTCTAAAAAATAAAGTCTTAATTTAAAAAATAAAAATTTAAAAAAATTTTAAAAGGCTAAGAAAACCCAACCAAACAAGAAAGAAGCATCAGAGGATCAGTGACGTTGTGCATGCAGAATTTCTGGAGATTCTCAGATGGATATGATTTTAAAAATATATTCTGTTCCATATAATTACAAAAGGTTATTTAATGTGTTTTACAGTAAGAGCAACCAGAAAGCATCTGCGAGAAACTGGAGAAGTTGAACACAAATATGGGTTAATTAAGGAAGAAAGAGGGGAAATGAGAGGAGAGACCAGTTTTGTTTCCATAACTCCCTTTCAGCTTCGTTGAAGTCCTCTCAGTTCTTGGAGAGACCAAGGCTTGTGAGAAAAGCTTCCTTGGGGATAACTCAAGTGGTCTGATTAGGAGGGGAAGAGAGGAGGTTGGTAAAAGGAAGGCCAGAAGGAAGACAAGGATGGCCTGGAGAGCAATTTCCTTATGTTTTTAATTGGAAGAGGCCAAATTATTTCCTAAGTAGTGTTTTCATGGAAGCATTTCCTTCAGGCTGTGATTTTACAGAAGGAAAACTTTTACCTTATAACTCAGTGTCTTTGGCCACAATATTTGAAGGTGCATCCCTTGTGTTTTACTAAATCTTGAACTGTTGAGTCATGTATAGAGAGAGATATATGATGTCCCCTTCCCGTGTTTCCCACTCAGGAGAGGTCAGAACAAAAAGTTTCATCTTTTGCTACGAACTTACTAATCCATCAATAAATACATTTCAAAGTCATTTTAAACTTCAAAATAAAGAAGCTCTAAATATTTCTAAAAAAATAAAAATGGAGAGACCTATGAAAAGAAATCAGAAGCTTCTTCAAGTAAGTGGTACATTTCCTTTCCTGCAGGAAACATTTCCAGAACACTTAAGAATTAAAAAGAGACAGAGAAGTCAAGATGGCGGTGTAGGCAGACTCTGAACTCACCTTGTCCTGTGGACACAGCCAATTTACAACTACTCAGGGAAAATTTACCCCTGAGACAGAACTGAAAACTGGATAAGAGGAACTCCTGCAACAACGGACAATCCTAACTGAGGTAGAAGAGGCAGAAACTCCCTTCTGGAGAGAAAAACGCCACCTTCACAAGCCACAGCACCTCACAGCCACCCGGGAGCAGCCCACAGGTACGCAGCCCTCCCTGGAGGCGTGGGGCCCTGAGCCGGGAGCGCTCCTGCTGTGGGCATTTTGTGGACCCAGCGCAATCCAGACGAGTGGCATAATATCTGACTTTGCCTGCTACTAAAACATTGGGGAGTACCCCCAGAAAAGCTGGCTCAAAAAGAAATTGAAACCGGCTCTTAAAGGGCCCACGCGCAAACTCACCCGTTTCAGAAAGCAACATAAAATCACGAGAAAGAAAGGTGCACAGTGCTTTGGTGAAAAGAGACTCACCTAATAGGCCTGAGTGCATCTTGGTGAGAGGTGAGAACTCTCCAGGGACTGTGACGTTGGCGGCGGCCATTGTTATGGCCTGGTGTGGGCGTGCTGAGGCTGAAGCCATTGCAGTTCTTCCTGGGGCCTGCTAGCCCAGGTCTGCCCCACCCACTAGAGCACCGACTTAATCCACCTCAGCCAGGGCAGGCAGCACACCCTAGAGACTGGCCCCACCCAACAACAAGCCCTCAGGCAACTGGTGGGCCTGCATAGATTGGTGACTGGATTCTCTGCAGCCTGGCAACTGAGCCAGCTTCAGTGGGGCAGGGTGTGCACAAGGAGCGGGTGGAGAGTGTGGGGCGGTGGTGGAGTGTGTGCGGCTCCCGCCGTGGAGAGACTGGGTCTGCTTCGGGAGGTCGGGGAGTGCACCTGGGGTAGGACTGTGTTGACTGTGTGTGTGGACCTGTGGGCCGAAGGGCTTGTCCGCTGCAGAAGACTTGTGCTTCTCAAAGACCCACATAGGGGGTTTGCTCCACCTTCCAAAGCTTGAAACAATTGGGTGCTCCCATGCCTGAGGCCAGCCCCACCCAGCTGCAATCCTCAGAGAGCTGACAAGAGACCTAAAGGCTGGAGGCTTATAGCATTTGTAAGGCCCTGAGCCTAACAACCTGCCACACTGGGGGCCTACTCACTTAAAAGAAATACTGCAACACAAATGTGGTATTAGAACTTGCAGCCAACTGTGCTGGGGCTCCCCACACCTCATAAAGAGACTGAAGGGCCCACAACAACTACAAGCAGCTCAGCATTACAACAGCTGGCCAGGAGCATAACTCGGCCTCCCTGGCTGCCTACAGGGAGAGCAAACAGGCCACAACAGAAGGACACACGTAGCCCACATAGGGGTCACCCCTGGAACACTGAGAACTGAGGGAAGCACACTGCAGGCCACCTAAGGCATCACTTACATAAGGTCACCTATCCAAGAACAAGAGACATAGCTGACCTACCAAATACGTACACACAAGCACAGGGAAAGAGGCAAAATGAGGAGGCAAAAGAATACATTCCAAGTAAGGGAACAGGACAAAACCCCAGAAAAGGAAATAAGTGAAACAGAAATGAGCAACCTACCCGACAGAGAGTTCAAACTAAGAGTGTTAAGGATGCTCACTGATCTGGGGAGAAGAATAGATGAACTCAGTGAGAATGTCAACAAAGAAATGGAAGATATAAAAAAGAACCAATCAGAAATGAAGAATACAATACTGGAAATGAAAAATTCACTAGAGGGACTCAAAAGCAGAGTAGAGGATACAGAAGAACGGATCTGTGAGCTGGACAAAAGACTAGAAGAAATTACCCGAGGTGAACAGGTAAAAGAGAAAAGAATTAAAAAGAGTGAGGACAGTCTAAGGGACCTCTGGGACAACATCAAGCGCACTAACATCCGTGTTCTAGGTGTCCCGGAAGGAGAAGAGCGAGACAAGGGGGCAGAGAATCTATTTCAAGAAATAATAGATGAAAACTTCCCTAACCTAAGGAAGGAAACAAACATCCAGGTACAGGAAGCACAGAGAGCCCCAAACAAGATAAACCCAAAGAGGCCCATACCAAGAAACATCATAATCAAAATGTCCAGAATTAAAGATAAAGAGAGAATCCTAAAGGCCGCAAGAGAAAGTCAAGTTACATACAAAGGAAACCGCATAAGGCTATCAGCTGACTTCTCAGCAGAAACCTTACAGGCTCGAAGAGAGTGGCACTATATATTTAAAGTGCTAAAAGGAAAAAACTTACAGCCAAGAATACCCTACCCAGCAAGGTTATCATTCGAATGGAAGGAGAGATCAAAACTTTCCCAGACAAGCAAAAATTAAAGGAGTTTGTCACAAAGAAACCAGTGCTACAAGAAACGTTAAAGGGACTGATTTAAGGGGAAAAGAGAAGACCACAAATAGGAAAAATTATCTATTTCCATGATAAGATGGTAATGGATACAAATGAACAAAAAAGAGGTTAAATATGATATCAAAAACATAAAATGAGGGAGGAGGGGAGTTAAAGAGTAGAGCTTTCAGACAGAGGTCAAACTAAAGAGACCATCAGTTCTGTATAGAAGAAGAAAGGAACAGAGAAGGACTACTAAAACACTGAGAAAAAAAAAAAAGTTAAAAAATGGCAGTAAGTACATACTTATCAATAGCTACTTTAAACATCAATGGACTAAATGCCCCAATTAAAAGGCATAGGGTGGCTGATTGGATAAAAAAAACAAGACCCATATATATGCTGCATACAAGAGACACACTTCAGACCTAAAGACACTCACAAACTGAAAGTGAAGGGATGGAAAAAGATAGTCCACACAAATGGCAATGAAAAGAAAGCTGGGGTAGCAGTACTCATATCAGGCAAAATAGACTTTAAAACAAAAACTGTATAAAGAGACAAAGAAGGGCATTACATAATGATCAAGGGAACAATCCAACAAGAGGATATAACACTTGTACATATCTACGCACCCAATGTAGGTGCACCTAAATATATAAAGCAACTATTAACAGACATAAAAACAGAAATAGACAGTAACACAATAATAGTAGGGGACTTTAACACTCCACTTACACCAATGGATAGATCATCCAAACAGAAGATCAATAAGGAAACATTGGCCTTAAATGACACACTAGAACAGGTGGAGCTTGAAGATATATACCGAGCATTTCATCCAAAAACCGAAGAATACACATTCTTTTCAAATGCACATGGAACATTCTCCGGGATTGATCACATATTAGGCCACAAAACAAGTCTCCATAAATTTAAGAAGATTGAAATAATACCAAGCATCTTTTCTGACCACAACGGTATGAAACTAGAAATCAACTATAGGAAGAAAATCAGAAAAGCCACAAATACATGGAGATTAAACAAAATGCTACAGAACAACGACTGGGTCAATGAAGAAATCAAAGAAGAAACCAAAAAATACCTGGAGACAAAAGAAAATGAAAATACGACATGCCAGAATTTATGGGATACAGCAAAAGCGGTTCTAAGAGGGAAATTTATAGCCATACAGGCCTATCTCAACAAACAAGAAAAATCTCAAATAAACAATCTAACAATGCACCTAAAGGAAGTGGAAAAAGAAGAACATACAAAGCCCAAATTAGTAGAAGAAGGGATGTAATAAAAATCAGAGCAGAAATAAATGAAAACGAGACCAAAAAAAACAATAGAAAAAATTAATAGAACCAAGAACTGGTTCTTTGAAAAATAAACAAAATTGACAAACTTTTAGCTAGACTCACCAAGAAAAAAAGAGAGAAGGCACAAATAAGTAAAGTAAGAAATGAAAGAGGAGAAATTACAACAGACACCTCCGAAATACAAAAGATTATAAGAGAATACTATGAAAAGCTATATGCCAACCAATTCGACAATCTGGAAGAAATGGATAAATTCTTAGAATCATACAACCTTCCAAAACTGGATCAAGAAGAAGTAGAGAATTTGAATAGACCAATCACCAGTAGGGATATTGAAACAGTAAACAAAAACCTCCCCAAAATAAAAGTCCAGGACCAGACGGCTTCCCTGGTGAATTCTACCAAACATTCAAAGAAGACTTAATAACTATCCTTCTCAAACTCTTCCAAAAAATTGAGGAGTGGGGGAAGCTCCCTAACTCGTTCTACAAAGCCGACATTACCCTGATACCAAACCAGACAAGGACAACATAAAAAAAGCAAATTACAGGCCAATATCACTGATGAACTTCGATGCAAAAATCCTCAACAAAATACTAGCAAATCGCATACAACAATACGTTAAATAGATTATACACCACGATCAAGTGGGATTTATTCCAGGTATGCAGGGATGGTTCAACATTCGCAAATCAATCAACGTAATACACCACATTAATAAAATAAAGAATAAAAATTACATGTTTCATCTCAATAGATGCAGAGAAAGCATTTGACAAGATACAGCATCCATTTATGCTAAAAACTCTGAATAAAATGGGTATAGAAGGAAAGTACCTCAACATAATAAAGGCCATATATGACAAACCCACAGGTAATATCACTCTCAATGATGAAAAACTGCAAGCTGTCCCTCTAAGAACAGGAACCAGACAAGGATGCCCACTGTCACCACTCCTATTTACCATAGTACTGGAAGTCCTAGCCAGAGCAATCAGGCAAGAAAAAGAAATAAAAGGGATCCAAATTGGAAAGGAAGAAGTGACACTGCCACTATTTGCAGATGACATGATTTTATAGATAGAAAACCCTCAAGAATCCACCAGAAAACTTTTAGAAGTAATAAACGAATATGGTAAAGTTGCAGGATACAAAATCAACATACAAAAGTCAGTTGCATTTCTATACACTAACAACGAAGTAGCAGAAAGAGAAATTAAGAATACCATCCCATTTACAATTGCAACAAAAAGAATAAAATACCTAGGAATAAACTTAATGAAAGAGGTGAAAGAACTGTACGCGGAAAACTATAAAACATTGCTGAAAGAAATTGAAGAAGATACAAAGAAATGGAAAGATATTCTGTGCTCTTGGATTGGAAGAATTAACATAGTTAAGATGTCCATACTTCCTAAAGCAATCTATAGATTCACTGCAATCCCTATCAAAGTTGCAACAACATTTTTCACAGAAATAGAACAAAGAATCCTGAAATTAATATGGAACAACAAAAGACCCCGAATAGCTAAAGGAATCCTGAGAAAAAAGAACAAAGCTGGAGGTATCATACTCCCTGATTTCAAAATATACTACAAAGCTATAGTAACCAAAACAGCACTGTACTGGCACAAAAACAGACACATAGATCAATGGAATAGAATCGAAAGCCCAGAAAAAAACCCACACATCTATGGACAGCTAATCTTGGACAAAGGAGCCAAGAACATACAATGGAGAAAAGAAAGTCTTTTCAACAAATGGTGTCGGGAAAACTGGATAGCCACATGCAAAAACGGAAAGTAGACCCTTACCTTACATCATACACAAAACTTAACTCCAAATGGATTAAAGACTTGAATGTAAGACCTGAAACTATGAAACTTCTAGAAGAAAATATAGGCAGTACACTCTTCGACGTCTGTCTTAGCAACATATTTTCAAGCCCTGTGTCTGACCGGGCAAGAGAAACAATAGATAAAATAAACAAATGCGACTACATCAAACCAAAATCTTCTGCACAGCAAAGGAAACCATCAACAAAATGAAAAGACAACCTAACAATTGGGAGAAGATATTTGCAAACCATACATCTGATAAGGGCTTAATCTCCAAAATATATAAAGAACTCATGCATCTCAACAACAAAATAACTACCAACCCAATTAAAAAATGGGCAAAAGACCTGAACGGACATTTTTCCAAAGAAGATATACAGATGGCCAACAGACACATGAAAAGATGTTCAAAATCATTAGCTATCAGGGAAATACAAATCAAAACTACAATGAGATATCACCTCACGCCCATCAAAATGGCTATAATTAACAAGACAGGAAACAACATATGTTGGAGAGGATATGGAGAGAAGGGAACTCTCATACACTGCTGGTGGGAGTGCAAAGTGGTGCAGCCACTATGGAAAACAGTATGGAGAGTCCTCAAAAAATCAAGGATAGAACTACCATATGATCCAGCTATTCCACTGCTGGGTATTTATCCAAAGAACTTGAAAACACCAATGTATAAAGATACATGAACCCCTGTGTTCATTGCAACGTTATTCACAATAGCCAAGACTTGGAAACAACCTAAGTGCCCATCAAGGGACGAATGGATAAAGAAGATGTGGTATATATACACAATGGAATACTACTCAGCCATAAGAAACGATGAGATCCAGCCATTTGTGACAACATGGATGGACATTGAGGGTATTAGGCAAAGTGAAATAAGTCAGAGGGAGAAGGTCAAATACCATATGATTTCCTTCATTAAGTAGTAGATAATAACAACAATAAACAAACACATGGAGATAGAGATTGGATTGGTGGTTACCAGAGGGGAAGGGGTGAGGGAGGAGGGCGAAAGGGATAATTCGGCACAGGTGTGTGGTGATGGGTTGTAATTAGTATTTGGGTGGTGAACATGATGTAATCTATGCAGAAATAGAAGTATAATGATGTACACCTGAAAGTTATACAATGTTATAAACCGATGTTACTGCAATAAACAAAAAATTGAAAAAAAAAACAAAAAAAATTAAAAAGAATGGATACACAATATTTTGCTTCTCTCTCTCCCTCCCTGTATATATACATACACACACATATGTGTGTCTGTGTTGTTTCATTTAGAATTTAAACTAATAAGTATGTTACAGAATTTATGTTCATGGACAACCATTCAATTTCTTAAACATTGTCAGAGATACCAAGAACAATAATCATGTTCTTATCTGTCATGGTTTGACTATTACTTTTCCTAAAATATTGTTTTATGTGTTTATAGAGAAAAAAAGCTTTCAGAAATATATATTGAGCCAAACTCTCCCTGTAACTGCTTTCTTTATTCGGTTTAGCTAGTTATCGCTCCAGCGTGCTGAATGCCTCCCTGGAGTACCAAAAGATCAGAAGAAGCAGCCAAAAGTGTGTACCTTAGTCTCAAGTAGCAGTCAATGCTGGGAAAATCTGACTCGTCATGCACATACACACAAAAAATCTGCACAGGAAATAATTTTCTGTGTTAGATACTAAACAAGATTAGTTAGAAGTTTATCTGTTTATAATCCTACATATCTCCTAAATGATTTAAGATGTTATGTAAAAGGTTTTTTTCTATACCCAAATAATTTATTTATATGTCATTGAATAAGATGTGGCAAAAAAAAAAGCTAATTGTAAGAGAAATATGATAAAGAGAATACACAAAATATATATACTAAGGTATAAATAAATATTTGCTAGAATACAGAGTATAAACTTGGAAGCACGTCTATATCACTCAATTACAGACTGCGAGAAGAGCAAGGCCCTGTACAAATGTTAAGGATTTTGGCTCTGCCATAAAAGCAGCATGACAGGGGCCGGCCCCGTGGTAGCGGTTAAGTGCCCGTGCTCCGCTACTGGCGACGGGGGTTCGGATCCTGGGCGTGCACCGATGCACTGCTTGTCCGGCCATGCTGAGGCAGCGTCCCCCATACAGCAACTAGAAGGATGTGCAACTATGACATACAACTATCTACTGGTGCTTTGTGGAGAAAAAGGGAAAAAAACGAGGAGGATTAGCATGGATGTTAGCTCAGGGCTGATCTTCCTCACAAATAAACAAACAAACAAAAAAAGCAACATGACAACATTGGTAAAATTAGCATGAGAGTGATAAAATTAGATTTAAGTTAAAGAATTACTCTGCACATGATTTGAGTAAAGATGAAGGAGAAGAAAGTTTGAAAGCAAGAAATAATTGAGGTCAGAGAAGATGGGGAATTCTACTTTTAGCAAAAAAGCAATGGAGATTGGTTATGGATTGGATGGGAGGGGAGAGTGAGACATCAGGCTAGACCACAACTTTTTGGCCTTATACATATTATAAATATATATATGTATATGTAATATGTATGAATATAAAGAAAGAATGCAACTAGGTGGTTAAAAAATAGGTGGGAAACAAAGAAATTTAAGTGTATGTTTCTGTTAGTAAGAAATCTAAATAGAAAGGTTTTTGTCTCTTTTTTCCCTTACGTAAACTCCCCAGCAGTTGTATCCCTTATACTTGGACATAAGGAATCTTGAAACAGTGTTTACCCTCTGCCACCCCACCCCTCATCTCACCCTTCACTCCTGCTTACTCTCAGGGTCTAGGCAGACACACATATCATAGAGAACCACACCTCCCTTGAAGATGGCCCTTGTCCCTGAAATCATTAGCATGCATATTGCTTTGTTCCCCAAGGTCATTCATTCATTCAACAAAGATCTATTGAGTGTTACTGTGTCCCAGGCACAGTTCTAGGAACTGGAGTAAAGCATTTAATGAAACGGACAGAATCTCTGCCCTGATTGTGATTATATTCTACAGGAAGGAGACAAATAAAATGTCACAAAGAAGCAAATTGTATAATATGTTAGATTGTATATAATATTAGGGAGAATAATAATACAGGGAAGAGAGAGAGGAATGTTGGTTTGTTGTTTTTAATTTTACATAGGACGGTTAGGGAATGTCTCACTAAGAAGGTGACATGTAAATCAGACATAAAGGAGACGAAACAGCAGCCTGGTTGTCCCATCCGAGAGAAACGAGTCCCAGGCTGAGGACACAGCAGGAACAATGCCCATTCTCCTCAAGTCTTTCCAGTTGCTTCCTACTACTCAGTTCCAAAGTCATTCCTCACATTGTTGGAGTTTGTTAAAGGGACTCCCTACTACTAGGTACCAAAATATGTATTACATCTATTGCTGTTGGACAACTTACCCCAAAATTTAGTGTCATAAAACAGCAACAAATATTTATTATCTTTTATAGTTTCTGGGGGTTAATGATTAAGAAGAAACTTCACTGGGCAGTTGTGTCTCAGGTTCTCTCATGAGGTTGCAGACAAGATGTCAGCTGGGTCTGCAGTCATCTGAAGGTTTGGCTGGGACTGAGGGATCTGATTGCAAGATGGTCAACACACATAGCTACGAGCCGATTACTAGTAGGAGATTTCAGTTTCTCTTCACGTGGACCTCTCCATAGGACTTCTTAAGTGTCTTCCTGGTATGGCAACTGAAAGCTAAGACAGAGAGAGACAAACAGAAGTTATTCATTTTTGACCTAGTCTCAGAAGTCACATAACATCACTTATGACACATTTAATCTCTTTGTTAGATGCCAGTAACTAAGGCCTGGCCACATTTAATTGGAAGGGAAATAGGCTCCACTCTTTAAAGTGAGGGGTGTCAAAAATTCCAAGCTATATTTTAAAGCCACAGTAATGAGAGAATAGCAGGTGCAAAATCTCAGGAACAGACAAATTAAAGCAAAGTCTCCTGAAGTGCAAATTAAAGATAACAATAGTGAAGCTGGGGAGGAGATAGATAATTTGTAAGAAAGGATGGCAAATCTCTATTTGAAAATGATCCCCAACTCCGTTTGGAAAACTTAGTAGTAGTGAGAAATCAAATGAGCAGTTTTGTGGATGCTCTCCAACTGCAACAGCATGCATTAGTAAATTTACTGCAGAGTAATTTAAGATATTTTAGTATGAATTTTATGCCCTAAGGTCTTACATTCCTCATGGCTGCAGCTTTTTCCCTGGCCCATAGAGCCCAGGTCAGAGCTTGTATACCTTAAACACTGCAAGTCTCATTAATGCTCACGCAATTTCAAAGAGCTTGCATGTAGCTTTGGCTGCAGTAGATATCACCTTATCGTAATTATTAGCATATCTAAACATAATAATGAGATTTGGGAAAAAAATATATAAAGTCAAAGAAGAAGCATATCAGAAAAGAAGCTTTCAACTGACAAGTGATGTGATTATTTTCTAAAGAGCAAAGCATAACCCAATGACTGGAAAAAAGATGTTAGTAAAATTTTGACTGACCAGAAATGGACATGTGTCACTATGTTGAAATGGTCAATAATTTTTCATGTTTTTGGTTTACATGTACACCTCAATGAGAAAAAATGATCTTTAACCCAATGTCACATGTTAAAATATAGCCCCACGGCTGTCTTCAATTAAAAAGTGAAACATTTCCAGTTACTTAGAAATCTGCTTTTGCAAATTCTATTTTTTAGTGCTTGTCCTTAATTTATGGAGCCACGTGTACATCCCATATTCCTGGTTCACATTAATATCTTCTTTATTGGAAGTTTGTAATTCAAGGGAACCCATATTTGTTTATGATGACTTGTTGATGTCTCACAAAAGCTCTCTATAAGTAGTACACGTGATAATTTTAATGTCCTGACATTTTCCTCTGTGATCAATTTCCATCAAAAGAAGATTAATTTTCTTCTTTTTTTTTGCTTGAGGAAGATTGTCCCTGAGCTAACACCTTTTTGTATGTGGGACACCGCCACAGCATGGCTTGATGAGAAGTATGTAGGTCCGTGCCCTGCATCCAAACCTGCGAACCCCAGGCTGCGAAAGCAGAGCACTTGAACTTAACTGCTATGCCAGCAGGCCAGCCCCTAGTTTTCTTAATCATTGAATTTTGTCTCATGTTGAACTCACACATTTTTTTTGACCACAACCTTGGTTAAAAATCAGAAATACTTTTTGTTGTTGTATGTTTTGATATTCATGATAAGAAAGGGGATCTATATAGTTAACAAAACTTTGAAAATATATTGTAGTAGTGTTACAAGATTTTACGTATGTGTTAACATTCATAGAACTGTAAAATAAAAATGGACTTTTAACACATTTAAATTATTCATCAATTAAAATAACTAAACAAACAGAAAAGACACAAACCCTAGAGTTTTTTAGTATGTATTAAGCCAAATGGCCAATTTCATGTTCAAAATATGTTTCACCGTATATATGTATGTGTGTGTGTTTTTGTGAGTTGTGTGTTATTGTTACATTTGAAAATAACAATTACCCTCCAGATAACTTGACCACATGTGGAAAGTTTTTATGGAGGCCCAATCTGTATCCCCATACTCCTCTTCTACCAGGCCCCAGTGGAATTGATTACTTGTTCAAGGTATGTCAAATATGCCACCTGGATTGTATTCCTCCTCATCTTACACCAAACAATCTGTAAATGAACAATTTCTCTTTCAAGCATTCATCTCCTCACAACTGCAAGCTCCTTGAGGGAAAGGACCCTGTATTTCATCCTTGTTTTCCTAGGATCTAACACTATGCCTGTGAGTAGATGTTTAATATATGTTTGATAAATAGATTTATTCACAAATGAAAGAAAAAGGTATAAAATTGTAAGGAATGTTAAAAGTCTTATAATTTTTCCCTCTTTTGCATTAGCCTCAATTTACACTTATAAACTATTTTTATGGTAAATTGACAATCTTAATTAATGGTTACTATAGGTGTAGCATAGGGATTGCAAGGAAGTACTTTTAGAATTATACACAATTGAGTTTATACTCTAGATCTGCCAGAGAATCTCTTGGAGACAAGCTATTTCAAGTCTATAAATGTTGTTTTCCTTACATGGAAAATGGAAATAATAACTTTCATAAAAGTATTAATATTAATATATATGAAGCCCCTAAGCACACTGTCAGGCACTTAGCAAATGCTAGATTCAAGGCAGATATTATTATTTCTACTATTAAATCCACTAGAGCACATATGCCAATATAATTAAAGGTTATAAAAATAGAATGTAGCATATTTGATTTTCACTCCCCATTTTTTCTGTGGTGGCTTACATTTTCATTCAAAGTCTTAACACAGAAGTTAATATGCACAGAAAGAAGAGCTATCAGCAATCTGGTATTTGACACATGGGTATTTTAACGGTGGTGAATATCTGCCATTTATTTCAATTGCTACATGTTTAAAATTAAATACATTTTGAATTAGATTTTCAAGCCTCAAGCAGGCATTAGTTGCTAATCATTTCATCCATTTATTTAGATAGAATCAATTCCTGAAAAGTATAATTGAAATCTAAGGAGCAGATAGATCCTTTTCTATTAAAGAAAGGTGGACCATATTTCTTCTTTATCTCAGATGCCTTAAGAGTGGAAAAATCCACAGCAAGAAGTCTGCCATAGGATGAGGTAAATGAGGAATGCCAGAGCAAGAGCATCTGGATAAAGGGTTCTGAGCTGCTGACACTTTACTTGAATATGGAAATTAGACCTTTAGCTTTATATCAAGCATTTAATATTCTCATACAACATACTTTATCATGAGAAAGAGGAAATTCAGAATCTAGAGCATTGATTCTCAATCTTGGCTGCATATTGGAATCATCCAGGAAACTTTAAAAACTACTGATTCTCATGTCCTTTCTCCAGAGATTCTGATTTAATTCACATGAGGTGTGGCCTGGGCATCAGTTTTTTTATAAGCTTCCTGGGTGCTTCTTATATGCATTCAAGTTTGAGAATCATTGACCTAAAGGAAAGTAAACACTGCAAAGCTTCTTCTCCAATATCTGATTAGGAATAAGAAAAGAAATTGCAAAATATTGTGATTCTGAGTCAATAGCTAACAGCAGTTTACATATTACGTTCCCCGAGCCGGTTTCAGAACACGTATAACTTAACAATAACCTTCATAAACAAAATCATGACAAGTTGTTCAAATAGCTTATTTACCTCAGATTTTTCTTTTCCAAATTAACTTATTTCCCAAATATATTAGTTTCACATGCTACTAAGATTTGGGCAATTTAAAGAACACTGTTTCTCTGCCATAAGTTGTGGACACAAGAGAGGAATTTATGATATTTGAATTTTAACTTCGTCTCTACAACAAAAGAGTATAGCCAGTCTAACTTTCAAAAGAAAAATTCTAATATTCTTTTGTTTTTTTTTTTTTGTTTTTTTTTAAAGATTTTATTTATTTTATTTTTTCCCCCCAAAGCCCCAGTGGATAGTTGTATGTCGTAGCTGCACATCCTTCTAGTTGCTGTATGCGGGACTCGGCCTCAGGATGAACGGAGAAGTGGTGCCTCGATGCGCACCCGGGATCCGAACCCGGGCCACCAGCATCGCAGCGCGCGCACTTAACCACCAAGCCACAGGGCCGGCCCCTAATATTCTTGACAACACACTAAACAATATAGTATAAAGTGGATCTATTTATATTTCTCTCCTGATATCAGGAAAAAAACAATGTCTATTTTGTATGTGATATTCATGGTTAAAAATCCTGAATATATGGGAAGCCATTGCAATTGTTGTTCTCCACACACTCGATTCCTATGTTCAAGTCTATTAAAAAGCAATGAGGTGATGTATAGTGTGCCCTCAGAGCTTTCAGAGTGAATAATATCCAGCTTTTCTGGTGCTCAACACACTGCCGAGTGATAATGATAATGATGAATTCCCATGCAGACGCCCTCAGATATTAGGAAAATGGTTTCCTTTAACTCATATTAGAAACTCAAGTTTTACATCAGTTGGCTGTCTTTGAAAAATACCCCTTAAGAGTCAAAAACATTACTTCACTTAAACAACTGTAGGTATTTTGCAAACAACACACCATGTCTAGGAATTACAAATATAAAGTGAAATAAATAAACGTGCCCCTTGAAGGTCTGGGCTTTATGTTAGGCAGGGAAATACTAACATGACTTAAAGTAGAGCCATATCTCAATTTTATACGCATCTGATTTTGTAGCCACAGTAAATTCTTTGAAAAATTAGTATCCACACTACCAACAAAAATATTCTAGACTGAAAGCTTGCCAAAAAAAGAGAGTCTTTGGGAAGTTCAAAGTAAAGATGTGATGAATAAAATAAGTTGTATGTAGTATAATGCCAACATAAAATAAAGAACAGCAAAATAATTGCAATGTAATCAATGTATCTAACACCTAGTAGTTCAATTTTGTTATTTTCCTCAGCAAGGTATAAGCCACACAGAGATCCTATATGGCTGCCAATTTTACAATCTATTTCTGTCCTTTCTTTTCCATTCCCACTGTAGTGACCTTGGTTAAGATTCTTAACACTCTCACACTCAAAATACTACCATAAAGATCTAATTATTCTTCCTGTCTCCCTAGTCACATTCATCTTGTATGCTACTGCCAGATTTTAAATCACATTACATTATTCATCTCATTTTTTTAACTAAAAATACTTTTATTGAATATTTACTAAGTTTTAGGCACTATGTGAAACACACAGGACACAATGGTGAAAAAAAATAGGCAGTTTTGCTACCTTTAAAATTGTAACAGTCCCAACATGAAAACCTGATAAAAAACACATAATTAAAAATTAATTAGTTTCTAAACTCTACTACTTACTGTTCATGAGACCTATTTATTTTAATATTGCCCAGTTACAGTTTCCCATTAGGAAATATGAACAATAATACTTTTCCAATTGGATTAATTAAAGGATTAAAGAGATAATCATTGGAAATTGGTTGGCATCAGAAGTTGTAGTTTTATTTTTTATCTTACAAAAGCCATTTTATTTCTCAATATATTTCTGATATATGAATTTATTATGGACCACTTTGTATAGGAGATAAAATAATTGTCTTGTCTTCCATATTTTTCCTTAAGTATTTAAGAAAATGAATCAGTTTTTAAAAACCCAAACCATTTCAATCGTAACCAAAACAAAAGTCAAAGTGTAAAAGAGTGAATGCATTTCTTTTTTCAAAGATCATGGGTATTTTTCAAGGCTCTAGGCCAGATGTAAGAAAGAATATCATTTCATTATTGATCTAAGCATATCTTTAAAAAGAGATACAAGGTATAACCAAAGGGGTAAGTTGCAACAATAAGACAGCCTAGAGAAGCAATTGCCAGATGTTTCAGTGCAGCAGAATCTGAATTCACTCATTAAATGCTAGCTCATTTCCATGAACTCCAAAACAACTAATCAGGCTTATAGATTGACTTATTAAATTAGTCTCCAAATATGCCAAACCTGGTCCTTGAATACATATAAAGCATTATGAAGAATGAAATCCAAAATAAGATATGTGAGATAGATTTTCCCTTTGTTAGGAGCTTGCAATAGGGTGAGAAATTTTACTGAGAAAGAGAATTAGGATAATGGGTCTTTATTGTGAAAAGCACAGAAAGCCACAAAATAATGTTCAATGAAGAAGACTTTATGGAGGACAAGTTAGATATCAGGAATATGGTGAGGCCCTACATGTGTTGTGATTTGAGTCCATGAATCAAACTATCAAAAGATTAATCGTGTAGATGAATAGTGAAGAGAGATCAGGTTATCCATTCAAACTGTTCACAGACAAACTTGAAGTAGTCTGAGTTTCAGTTTCTGAAGGTTCAAAATAGGAGAAAAAAAAGTGACAAGTTTTGGGATCACTAGATGGCCACAATGATACTCAGACTAACAGAAAATACACGGTTGTGACCATGCTCCAGATGTGGGTTTGGCTACATTTTATACAACTGGGAATACTAAGTGTTTACAAGGATGTGGAGCAACTGAAATTCTTATATATTGATGTTGAGAATGTAAATAGGTACAATCACTTTAGAAAATTGTCAAATTCTTCTGTAAGAATGTAAGTACCCATACTATATGCTCCAGTAATTCCCCTCCAATAGAAATGCATTTCGGTGTGCCTCAAAAGACCTGCACAAAATGTTCACAGTAGCATTACTCAAGTATCTTCTTGAAATATGTTGTTTTTGATCAGTGAACTATTAGTTTAATGCGGATTGTTATAGTTACCTTTACTTCATTCCTTCCTGCTAATATGTCAAATTCTCTCTCTATATGTGTGTATACACTATAATTTACGTATAAATATATCTACCAAATATACTGCTGTATATGGTATATATTGTAATATACGTTGTACTATAGAATATATATTTTTGTATACAATCGTATTGTATATGATATATATTATAAATACTATATATATTTTTATATCAATTTATTTGAGTATTTTCCTCTTAATGAACTTTAGATTGTTTTCAGGTTTTTGCAATTATAAGGAAATCAACAAAGTAGTGTATAAGAGTTTGTGAAACTGTTGGCTTTTATGGTCTGCACATCTTCAACCTTACAGATATTGCTACATTGCTCTCAAAAGTGCTTGTGCCACTTTTCATGCAACCTTTTTATAGGTCTTCTTGATTTAAAATTTATTCCAATTTGGTGAGAGTTGTATGTAATTATGTTTTTTCTTTTCTTGACTGGATTACTAGAGAGATTCGAATTCTCTTGACATTTTGTTATTGTGTTTGAGTTTCCTCTTCTGTGATGTGCTTATTCATATATTTTGCCCAAATTTTTGTTGGATTCTTTTTTTATTTATTTGTATGATCAGTTTAGATATTCTCAATATTGATCCATGTCAACTATATGTATTGTAAATATTTTTCCTTTGAATCACAGCTTGTTTCTTCATACTTTTAATACGTCTTTAGTGGAGAACATTTTTTATATTATTATCATTTTAATATTATCAGCTTGGTTATCAAGGCTGCCTTGTTGCAAAAACATAAGTAGAACTAATTACAGTTTGCCAAGTGAACTACATAGTTTATTTAGAACTCTATTAATGTTTTACAATTTTTTCAATAAAAGATATCCATATTTTTATCGGATTTATTAATTAGTTTATATTTATATTGTTTGCACAAATAGTATCTTAACTTTTGATAATTTTGCTCTATTATAAGTATGTATCTTTTATTTTTTATTGCTTTGTAGCTACCGGCCACCTTACCAAACTTTCTTTTTTAATTCTAACAATGTGTCTGAAAGACTTGTTGGGTCTTTTTCTATGTATATGTCATAGAATACTACATATAAGTAACAGAGTATAATTGTAATCTATCAATTCGAACGAATTCCAAACTATATCATTAAGAAAAATAGCACATTTCAAGTAAATAGATATAATATGATGCCACTATATAATGTTTTATAACATATAAAATAATGTCCTGTGTACAATCTCCATCAAGGACATTAAAAAAAAATGCATATACTTTAAATCCTTATACTTTGTGTTGCTTAAACTTGTCTTACCTGACAAATAGATGAACATGATGTACTTTTACCATTCTTTGATTTTAACAAAATGCTTCTAATATTTTGCCATTGATTTTAATGTTTGCTGCAGATTTTGGTAATATCTCTTACCATATTAAGAACGTTCCTTTCTATTACACATTTGCTAAGTCCTTATAATATGAAAGTCAGTTGAGTTTTATCAAAGACTATTACTATTTCCCTTAAGACAATCATTTGTCTTATTCTATATAATGTAATATTGTATGAATTACATTAACGTAATTTGCAAATGAAGCCATCATTGCATTCTAAGATAACATCACCTTGGTCCTTTTTAAAACACATGGATATTTTGATCTAAATATTTATTTGAAATTATTGTATCTATATTCCTAAATGATGTTGGCTTACAGTATTAATTTTTATACTTCCCTAATTTGTTTTTGATATCAAGGTTATGTGAGCCTTATAAAATGAACTGAAGGGTGTCTCCTCTTTTTCTATTTTCTAGAAAGATTTAGATAAGACTGGAATTCTAGTTTCCATGAAAGTTTGGCAGAAATCATCTGTAAAATTATATGGGCGTGACAGAACAATTTGTGGTTGGATTTTTAAGTGCTACCAAGATAATTTTTTTAAATAGCTGTTAGTCTATTAAGATTTTTGTCTTTCAAGTCAGTTTGATAGGTTTTAATTCTTAAAAGTCTATTTTATCTTATTTTGCCAATTTATTGGCATAACATTATTCAAAGTATATGCATAATTATTTTAATTTCTGCACCAAATGTTACACTTTCCATTTTTATCCTAATATTATGTATTTGTACCTTCTATTTTTTTCTTGGTTGCTATTTTACTGATTTTTTTAACAAGAAAATCTCGGTTGGTTCTTTGTTGTTTTTTGTTTCCCTGAATTTAAACTCTATTATTAGCTGTATTTTATATATCGTGGTTTATTGAACGAGTTAATAAATGTAAAGGTAGTACCTGGCAGACAGTAAAAGTTTTATAAGTGCTAATTACTATTGTTGTTATTATTGTTAATAGTATTATTACTTTAGGCTTTTACATTTATTATTCTTCGTTTCTATGTTTTTTAGTTTTATCATTTTTTATTGCTTATTTTCCATCCTAAGTTAATTTTCAGGCTTTATTCTTCTAATAGAAATATATGACTATATACCTAACATTAATTGTCAAATAAGCTTCATCTTACTAATTTTGTCAGATCACATTTTCATTTCTGTAGAGTTAAGAATATTTTATTATTTCAAATGTGGTTTTTCTTTGAACTTAGATTTATTTGAGGTGTTTTAAAAATTTACAAACATTGACTTCTTATTTTAGTTTCCATAGTTATTTCATACTTCTTATCAATAGTTCCAATATCTGATATCACAAGCAGTCAAATTCCTCTCAGGAGAATTTCCAGCCTTGTTTGAGTATATACTCCTCTGGAAAGGTTTTGTTTTATTTCTGCCAGACTCCCTAGACTACCAACAATTTATGACCATTTTAATTTCATTTCTCAGCTGGAATCATCACAGATAATGTAAAGTCATTCTCAAGACCTCTTTGAGGGCTGGTCTAGGGATATAATTATTAGAGGAGATTATTTTTACCATCTAAAGAAAAAACTTTAACAGGAAAGATTTTTGATAGTCTCCCTTTGCTAGGGGAAGGAATTCACTTTAATTTTTATTCTTTAGTTTGCTTTCCACGGAGTATGCAGCTCCTGTGGTCTTAGCTTTACTTAAGAGCTTCAGCTCAGCTCTCCTCCTAGCTCAGGCCAAAACTCTGGCTTCCTGACTCAAAACAGTCAGTAACCCCAGGGCTCTGGATTTTTGGTTTCCTGAATAAGCAAAAGCCCTTGGACAACTGCAAGCTCTTTAGAATCAAATTAGCATTTTGATTTTCATTTCCCTCTTCCTCTTTTGTTCCAGGGGAATTAGCGCCCTTATAAAAGAGGCCCCAGGGAGATCCCTTGCCCTTCCACCATGTGAGGTTACAGTAAGCAGACAGAAATCAACAAGAAGCTGGCCCTCACCAGACATATGCCATGATCTTGGATTTCCCAGTCTCCAGAACCGTGAAAAATAAATGTTTGTTGTTTATAAGCCACCAAGTTTATGGTATTTTTGTTATAGCAGCCCAAAGAGGCTACGACAGTCTCTATGTGTTTCTCTTACTTTCTTATCAATATAGCTACGTTCTTAAAAGGCTCTTGGCTATATTTTACCCATTTTCCTAGGGTTAATTTTTACCTAGAGGATATTTTAGAACATCTGCTATCCATTAAGAAAAGAAGACTTGCCTGGTTTATGATGCACAGATATTACTGAAAATCCAGTTGCTGACTTTATATCCTCATTTATTTTAACGTCAATTCTCAGGAACATTGCAGATCTAACTCCTCCCACCTTTGTATGCTGGCCAGCTATCATGGCTTATATTTGACTTCTTTCTATTCTCTGCAATTTCCCTGTGATTATAGCTTGACAAGGTAGGCACCATGTCTTAAAAGCTCTTCTCTATTTCCTCCATAGTATCTACCTAGTATGGTACAACTCTCAAGACATCTTAATTGATTGATTTGAAAATTTACACCCAAGAGTTCAGCTGAAACAAGACAATTTATACTATAAAAGATCACTAGGAGAGTTAGATTAGGTATTTTTAAATATAACTAGCATCTGTACATTCACACTGCCAATAGCTAGACCCTACATGTCATATGAAGACCATTTTCTCTTTAGAGTAATCCTCTTTTTTGTGATGTTACTTTCTATTCATATTCTATACTCCTTTTGACTGATCTTTGAGTTACAATGCTATCTTAATCCGTTCGGGTGCTATAAAAAAAATTCCAAGACTGGATGGCTTATAAACAACAGAAATTTATTTCTCACTGTTCTGGAGGCTGGGAAGTCCAAAGTCAAGGTGCTGGCAGATTTGGTGTCTGGTGAGAACTTCCTGGTTCATAGGCAACAGTCTTCTTGCTGTGTCCTCACATGGTGAAGGGGTGAGGGAGCTCTCTGCGGTCTCTTTTATAAGGGCACTAATCACATTGATGAGGGCTCCCCCCTCATGACCTAATCACCTCCCAAAGTTTCCACCTACAAATACCATCACATTAGGGATTATATTTCATCATATGAATTTTGGGGTAACACAAAAATTCAGTCTACAGCAAGGGCAATATCGGTAGCTCTCTCTTAATTTAAACATTTATTATATTGTTATGTGACTGGAGAGTACTAAATGGTTTTAAAGAATTTGTTTTTTTAATGTAGGCTTCAGTGGGAGGCCACTTTGAGTTAAATGAAGAGACACTGGAAATACCAAACAAATAATGACTGTTATTTTTCACAAATGTGCTGGGCTGACAGGTTGTTTAATATAAACAGAATAATGCGTGTCCTGACATTTTCAAATTGTCTTGGAACTTTTAGAACTGAATACTTCATCATGCCTTTAGTTCTTCAGTGTTCTTTTCTTTTCAGAAAATTCTTTTTGCCTGAAATAATTGTATGACATTAGATTTTCTCCACAAAGACCACAAACAAATCTACCTTTTAAAGCAGGACTTCCAATGTTTAAATCAGATAGAAATTTCAGGCAAGCCTGAAAATATACATTTATACTTATATCAATTTAACATTTATATGTATCAGATAATTGCTTTGATAAGGTGGGAACAAAGGTTAACTAAATTTTGGAGGAGATGGAAAAAAGTTTTATTTCCAACAACCACCTTGCTCTTTTCTAATGTTCAGTTTTATAAAAGCATATGCATCAAACGTACAGAAGAGCCCTACCTTAGGAAACCAAATAAATCAGAGTTTAAATACTTAAAAAAATAAATACTTTTAAAAAAAAAGAACAATTTTTAAAAGAATGAATAGTATTTTGTTTACCCTTTTATTAAAGTATTCAACACAGGCATCACTACCATTGGATTTAGGAATTAAAATTGAGTGTAATTAAACAAACACACAAAGTCATTTTTAAATAATCGTTTGTTTCATTGTGCCTCATAGTCTATCATGGCTTCATCCATAGCATCTGCAACAATTAGTGGTTTAATTTCTCATCATTTCAGTTACATTACATTAGCTGGACAGCTGTTTAAAGATGATGAAAATATGAAAATATTCATAGTATCATCACAGCAGTGGCTGATATGTTTGATTTTTATGATAGGTATAATTACCAGGTGCTTGCTGGAAATAGATTTGGGACAGTTAAATTCTTTGTTATCCTGGGCCATTGGTGCTAAAGGAGATGTTAAAGATGAATGAGGCAAAATCGAATATTGACCTTTCATTCCCCCCTTTCTGTCCAAAAAAATGTCCAGTCTTCATGGATTTTAGGAAAGTTCTAGCATGACCATAAGGTCAAACATCACACAGTGGCCTACTTTTAAAATGTAATAGACTCGACTGGACAAGTTTTCTATACCGTTTCTTCACTGTAGAACTGACTCTGCACTTCACTCATTCTGGCTTGATTGTTAGCTAATGTTATATTTGCAAAGATTTGCTCCCACGCTGGCCTGTGAATTCCACTGTGACAGCCTTTTATTTCTTTGTGATCCCCACAGTACATAAAATAATATATTTAACATACTGTTTTTAGTAAATATTTGTTGATTAATCTTATGTTTCTTGATTAAGTTGATTAACTTTACTAGCTTTATGTGGAGAAATATCTCATATAGTGGAACCTCTAGGACAAATAGGAGTAAACATTTTTGGAGTGAAAAATTGGTCTCTGCAATACTGAACCACAGTGTAATAGTCATTCTGAGGGATGAACACAAGAAGACTCTATGAACACAGTAGCCTCAAAAGGAGGATGGGAGGGGGCAGGGGAAGGGCTTGAGCTGTACATAAGGAATTCCAAAACATTGAGACCAGTATTCATTACAGTTCTTTTGTGCTTATTCTACTCTTGAGTTGACTTTGCTAAAGAAATAATGGAATTTAGTGTGAATTTGATACCAAAGTGCTTCCTAAAAAAGAATAGTTTCAATTTTGTGTTGACAGCAGTATCCTTAATTACTAATATGAGTTGATGCTATAAAATTTTTTAAACACCACCACAGCAATAATAACAAAAGTTTACTGCTGGGTTATATCAATGAAAACAAAAATGTGGGCCTAAAATAATGTAGTCAACAAACTCACATTTGCTCAACTTGTTTCAAGTAACTGCGATAATATTGGCATCGCCTCAGATATTGTTCCTGACTACCAGGGATTGGGAAAAGTTTTCTGTAAGGACCAGATAGCAAATATTTTAAGCTTTTCTAGTCACATATGGTTGCTGTCACATGTTCTTGTCTCTTATTTTAACCCTTTATTACATAAAAAACATTCTTAGCTCGAAGGCCATAAAAATACAAGTCTTGGGATAGATTTGACTTCCAGGATGTAGTTTGCTAATCCCTGCTTATTACTGTTGCAAACCACAGTGCATAACTATTAAACATTGTAAAACCATTTACTCCTCTAAGAATGTATGCCACACACAGCCACCAAAATGGCCCCAATGATCCCTGCCCTTCAGATATTTCTACCCTATGTAGTCCCTTCCCTTTAGTGTGGACTGGGCTTAGTGACTCATTTTTAATGAATAAGTAGGCAATAGAGACAGTTTGTGACTAGGATACTAGGTCATATAAGGCAGTATGGTTTTGCTTTCGATCTCTTAGATCACATGCCCTGAGGGAAGCCAGCCGCCAAGTCTTGAACAATCATGGAGAGGCCCAAGTAGCAAGAAACTGCAGCTTCCAGCCGATAGCCATGCGAGTGAACTTAGAATCAAAATTTCCAGTCCTAGTCATGCCTCAAAGGATTGCAGCCTTGACTGACACCTTAGTTGCAGTTTTATGAAAGACTCCAAACCAGAACCAGCCAGCTGAGCTGCTCTCAGATTCGTAACTCACAAAAACTGTATGACAAATGTTTATGGCTACATTTTGACATAATTAGCTATGCAGCAATAAATAACTAATAAGATATAATTCTAATATGTTATTTTATAAGAGTTTACCACAAAACTGCAGATAACTTTAATTTTAGCTGGTATGTTAGTCAAGGTTCTCCAGAGAAATATAACCAATAGGACGTGTGTATATATAGAAAGAGATTTATTTTAAAGAATTGGCACATGCAATTGTGAAGTCTTGGCAAGTCCAAAATCTAATGGAGGAGGCAGTCCAAAGGCAGTCTGCTGGCAGAATTTCCTCTTGCTCAGGGGAGGTCCGCCTTTTGTTCTCTTCAAGCCTTCAACTGATTGGCTATCTTTAAATGGAAGCACATCCACATTATGGAGGGCAATCTGCTTTACTCAAAATCCACCAATTTAAATGTAACTCTCATCCAAAAACATCCTCACTGAAGCATGTAAAATAATGTTTGACCAAATATCTGGGCACTGTGATCCATCCATGTTGACACATCAAGTAAATCATCACAGCTAAAGATAGCTAAAATAATTAACTTAAATTTGATTTCTCCAGTATTAATAAAAGAGGTGGTGAGTGTCATTCAGTTATCTTATATTCATACTCAACTATCTAGAAAAAGGAGCCAGATAAGTAAGCAGATAAGTGGCACATTCACACAACAGGGAGATAAATTGTGAAAATTAAAGGGTAAGTTTAGAAGACATCAGTAATTTTTCTTACCACTTCAGGACACAAAGCTATAAGCTCCATGGAGATAAATGTATATAAATATAGAAGCATTAGCCAACTAGTGAGAAAAAAATTAAAACTTCAGTCCATCATTCAGATTTTTCCTATTTTTTTCAGGTTGTGTGATATTTAAGAAACATATTTAGATAGGTGGGCTTTTCATCCACATATTGTGCTAATATATATAATAGATTATCAGTTTATAAATGAGTGAATCATCATAATATAGAGTTTGTGGTAGGCAGAATAATAGCTCCTCAAAGAAGTCTACATCCTCATCCACAGAACCTGCAAATGTTACCTTACATGGCAAAAGTGACTTTGCAGTTGTAGTTGTGACTAAGTTAATGATTTTGAGATCAGGAGACTATTTGGACTATCCAGATAGGACCAACGTAATCACAAAGGTACTTATAAGAGGAGGCAGGAGGGTCCAAGTCAGAAAAGAAGATGTGACAATAGAAGCTAAGATGAGAGAGAGAAAGAGAGAGAGATTTGAAGATACTATACTGCTTCTGACTTTGAAGATGAAGGAAAGTGACCACACGCCAAGGAACAAGGAATGTAGGCTGCCTCTAGAAGTTGGAAGAGGCAAGGAAACAGATTCTTCCCTTGAGTCCAGAAGAAACACAGCATGTTGACACCTTGATTTTAAGACTTCTGACATCCAGAACTATAAATGTATGTTGTTTTATGACACTAAACTTGTGTAATTTACAGCAGCAATAGAAAACTTATAAAGAAATAAATCCCTACTGACTTAAGAGAGTTGTGACTATAGTTATATTCACAGAAATGACACTCTATGAATTTCAAAGTTCCTTTAGTAACCATGGTAGACTATAAGACTGAATACAAGTTCCAGGAGGGAGGACAGATGCCATCTATTTTGTTTACCATTGTATCCCCTGGGCATAGTATATAAATACACACACCAGGTTTAAAAGAAATAGTTTTGGAGAGGATGCCCCAACAATAGATCTTTATGATATTCAATTAATATAGCAAATTTCTCTGTGTTAATGACTCCTAAATTTATAAATATTTATTCCCTTGGGCCAATAATATTCTTTTTTCAATCATCTTAACACCAGTTTTTTATGAAATACTTGAAATGAATTAGTAAGACAATCATGTTTGGCTTATTGTTTCTCTACTTATCAAAGTTTGACACTGATATTTTACAGTATTTATATTATTATCAAATAATATTAATTTACTATATCTTGGTTGTTTCTGTTCTTCATGGTGCTGTTCAACAAAATGATCTGAACAGATCTGAGTCAATTTTAAGAAACCAAAAGATGAAGAAAACCCATAAATTTTGCCTTTAAGGATAATGAATCAACAAATATCTGTATGCATTAGAAACAGATAAAATAGAAGTCCTTAACCTCAAAATAATTTTCCACTTTTCAAGTCAAACACTTAGAGGAATCAAAAGACACAGGCTAAAAAAAAAGTCACCCAATTATTGCTATATAAGCAATTACAAATTAGCTGTTTTTTATAAATAATATTTTGACTTTAAATACGTAATTTAGCCTCTAAGGGAAAAAATAGCATATTTATAGAGATCTAACTAATTGAAATAGCAAATGTTTTCCCTGGATCAACTCACGACGGTGCCACAGTTTAACAGATTAAGATTTACAGAATGTCACCGCTAACGGCACACAATGACTGCAGCTGCACTACTTTGGTGAGCCAGGAGTGTGCTTGGCTAGGCAAGCACTGCATCTGCATGCTCGGTGTTAACACTCGGGCCTTTTGTAGCTCTAATAAAGTTGACAGTTTATGCACAGACATGCCAGAATCTAGAGCCAAGCAAGACGAAATCACTGAGGTTGAGGGGCACAAATTCAAGCTGCCTGCCATAAACACGTGCAGCTCTATTAGGAACAGGAAGTGGGTTCCATTGACACACCTGCTACAGATGCCGGTTTGCAAAAATCCCTCCTTCTTTCCTCCAGTGGACACATGCAGCACTAGTTCATTATTGCTTACACATGTCAAAACGTGCGACTCAGAGTCAGAATTGTGTGATTTATTCAATGAAAGAGGTGGTGCACTGGAAATTAAATTATCTTGCTCCCCATTTTTAAAATGCAGGAAGACATTATGGATGCCTGGAATACAATCTTTCTTCTTTTTCAATCCTACTTCTTCAGTAAAGCCAAGCTTTTCCTGGTGGGTTATCAGTCCAAATGGGGAGCTAGTAACCACTCCTACCTTTAAGTGTCTGGATCAGTCATTGCTACTTCTGAACCTTTCACCTTTGCTGCCTTGTGAGAAGAGAAGGCCCCAGTGTTTCATGTGGGAAATGCTTGATTTCTTGAGCTTAAGCCACCACACTAGATCGAACTAAGTCAGTCCAACCTCAGGATTTACAAAATGTGATGGTGAGGAGGGAAACTTCTTTATCAGGAAAGTGACCTCTACCTGTGAATTCATCTATCTATTAGTCTAAAATCAGGAAGGAGAAAAGAGTGATTTCAATTGGCTTTCTCAAACCCCAACATTTATACTGTTGAGTCTGGAGCAAGAATAGGCGTATATTAGGAACAAAACTGAATGTTGCTCAAAATAAGATTTGAACATTATGGATTTCATTACATTTTAATTTTCTATCACCAGCCTCTGATATGAGGTAACTATGCCAGGGAACAATATAGGGAGTAACACAGGAAAACAATTTCCTATTTTTTTCCAGATCAGAGTGGATTGCTTCTAAAGATACTGTGTATTCAGTATTCAGACCTTAACAAGCAAATGAGTCTACCATTTTTGGAATGACCCAGTAGTTCAAATAAGAAGGGAGTCTAGAAAACAAAGAAAGTGGGGCTTGGGGCAGGAAGCAAGCAAAGCTGAGGTTTCCCATGGGTCTTGGTATATGATTTGTGCCAAGGACAGCATGTGCCAAAGAGCTATGTGAGGCTCTCATGAAGCCCAACATGCCAGAAAGTGCTTCACAGTAAGTAACTCTATATAGAAAATAAGTCTGAAAAATCTAAGGTATCCTGAGATCTTTATATCTAAGGATATAGCTAGATGCACTTACTCCTATTGTTGAAGCTACCATAGCCATATATATGCATTCATAGTAAACCCATCCACATTTGCCTTGAAATATTTTGTTCTCTGTACGTGATGAAACATCCTCCTTTAAAACATTGTACCTTTCTTCTATCACCAATAACGTTATTTTAATTAACTAAATTAATATCTCCATAGCTTCTGAAAATTTGACAGGTGTTGAATGAAATGTACTAATACCCCAAATATCTCAATATTATATGAAATACTCAGTGGAGAATATCAGTCACCCAATAAAACTAGCTATTGTGTTCCAGTGAAGGGCTCTCAGTTCTAGCTAGAATGCAGTAAAGACGTTCCCTCTGATGATATTATGAATGCCTTCCTGCTCTTTGTTTTGAGTCACTTCCATTCTGGTTATTTTCTTTTCTAACTTTAATGAACTTAGCTGTGTATTCAAACAATAAAATACAAGATTTTAGATGTTTAGAAGATTTATATTAAAGATGAAAACAATGTGGCTAATGGATAACACATACTAAGACTAATTCATAATGGTTTATTAATGCCACATTGAGGATGGCTCCAGTATCTTAATATTAATTTCCAGGTTCCCCATGTAAAATAAAATGTATATTCTGATCTTTCTGAACATGCATTGTGTATTTATAATGTTCTTTTCTGTTTCAAGAACAGTCAAGCTGGAAAAGTATTATTTTGAGTTGGTCTGATTTTCATAAAAATTTTATAACATAATTTTCTTTGTAATTTATTGGAATTTGAATTTTGTATGCTTGTAATATAGATCTAAAAGTTAGGTAAATAAAAAAAGATGTAAAAAATTTTTTATCAACAAATACTAATTGAACTTGCCTTTCATTATGGCAATCAAAAAAACTTGCATTTCTGTATATTTTAATTTATAACAGGCACCATATAATAACTAGTTTCTTATTTTTATTTCATATATTGCCACAAAGCTCACTTTTTATTGAAAAAAACTTTAGAAATTATTTATTATAAAAACAAACATAGGCATATGAGGATAAAGAAAGAAGATAGAAAAATAAAATAAATATATACAAAATATATTTTATTGAATTCTAATTGCATTGTTTTTAAACTTTTTTAAAGTATGTATAAAATTACATTATTAAGTAGCTAAGAAAATATGCTCTAAAAATATATGTAGGTTGGAATGTTCATTATTACTTAAAAGTATCTTTTGGTTTAAAACTCTCTAAATAAAAATAGACAAAACTATAAAATTTCTAGAAGAAAACAGAATAATTAGGTAACTTTGGGTTTGGCAATGAGGTTTTTTTTCTTTTTCCTTTCTTTTTTTTTTAGATAAAATTTGCATAACATAAAATTAACCATTTTAAAGTATACAGTTCAGTAGCATTCAGTATATTCACAATGTTGTGCAACAATCATCTCTAACTAGTTCTAAAACATTTTCATCACCCCAAAGGGAAACCTGTACACAGTAAGCTGTCACTCCCATTCACCTGCAACCACTAATTTGCTTTCTGTTTCTATTGACTTACCTATCCTGGATATTTTATATAAATAGAGTTATACAATATGTGACTTTTTGTATTTGGCTTCTTTCACATATTGTGTTTTCAAGAATTATCCATGTTGTAACACGTATTAGTACTTCATTCCTTTTTATTACTGAATAATATTCCAGTGTATGGATATGCCACATTTTGTTCATTCATTCTTCTGCTCACAGACATTGTAAATAGTGCTACTATGTACATCTGTGTTCCATACCTGTTTTCAATTATTTTCAGTTTATACTTAGAAGTGAAATAGCTAGGTCATGTGAAATTCTATACTTAACTTTTCAAGGAATGGACAAACTGATTCCACCGTGGTTGCACCATTTTACACTTGTCATTTTCCATTTTTTTCCCTAATACTGTTATAATGGCCACTTAGTCCATGTGTGGAATGGCATCTCATTGTGCAGCAATAAGTTTTTCGATGAAAGACAAAAGCATGATCCATGAAGGAAAAAGCTGTTAAGTTGGGCTTCACTAAAATAAAAACTTCTCTGAAAAAGATGTTGTTAAGAGAAAGGACAGACAAGCCACAGACTGGAAAGAAAAACGACAATTTGCCAAACACATATCAGATATAGGATTGGTATCCAAAATATACAAAGAACTCTTAAAACTCCAATAAGAAAATAGACAATCCAATTTAAAAAAATGGGCATGACCTGGACAGACACCTCACCAGAGAAGACACACAGATGGCAAATAAGTGTGACAAGTGAAGCTCAACATCATTTATAATTGGGAAACTTCAAATTAAAACAACAATAAGATTCCACTACACACCTATTAGAATGGTTAAAATCCAAAAAAATCCTGACAATACCAATTACTGGTGAGGTTGTGGCACAAGAGAAACTCTCATTCATTGCTGGTAGAAATGCAAAATGTATGGCCACTTTCAAAGAGAGTTTTGTAGTTTCTTACAAAGCTAAGCATAATCTTAACGATATTATTCAGCAATCACATTGCTAGATATTTGAACTAATCTAAAACTTATGTCCACACAAAACCCTGCAGCTTATACTTACAGTTGCTTTATTCACAGTAGCCAAAAACTGGAAGGAACCAAGATATCCTTCAATAGGTAAATGGATAAACAAACTAGGGTATCTCCATATAATTCACGGTTTTTCAGCAGCAAAGAGAAATGAACTATCAAGCCACAAAATGACATGGATAAACCAAAAATGCATATTGCTAAGTGAAAGAAACAATCTGAAAAAGGGTTCATACTATATGTTTCCAATTATATGACATTCTGGAAAAGGGAAACTATAAAGTGGAAAAGATCAGTGGTGCCAAAAAGCTCAAAGCAAGGGCATGAGATTTTAATAGAAGAAGCACAATGAATTTTTGTAGTGTGGTTAAACTATTCTGTAAGATACTATAATGGTGGGTACGTGACATTATCCATTTGCAAAATCCACAGAACTTTACAGCACAAAGTGAACTTTAATGAACGCAATTGAAAAAATATTTAGGAGGTTGGGTAAATCCCAGGAGAAATTCAGAATGTAACAAAACAATGTAACTGTATTCCAAATATCTGAAACAACTTCATTGAAGGGAGTAGGGAGGAAAGGGGCTGACCTTAGTAACTGAAAATGAGTGGGCTCTGTAAGACTAAAGGTAAAATGAACTGCACACAAGCACTGTTCTACAGTTGTTAAAGTTTTTCCCAATAGGATATGGGTTAACAATTCTGATACTGCTATCTATGTTTCCTGAAATTAAACAATTAAGTAAATAGATGGCAGATGGTAGGAGCCAGGTTACTCGTTGTAGGAATAAGAATTTACAAATAAACAAGGGAAGGAGGCAAGAATGATCCATATGGTAATGGACTACAGGTGGAGACATCAGTATGAACTCATGTTTAGCTTAATATAGGCACAGATGGTTACAAATGAAAATATTTATAGATATGTGTATATACATGAGCTAGTGCACACACATTTAGTTCCTTGCTTTGTCTGTGGAGATGGCCTCCACAGCAATGGAAACCCAGAAGAGACAAGCACATCTAGCACCCAGAGTTCAATTTTTTTTTTTTATTGATGTTTTAATAGTTTTTAACATGGTGAAATTTTGGGTTGTACATTTTTGTTTGTCCAACACCATACATATGACTCCCTTCACCCGTTGTGCCCACCCCCCATCCCCATTGCCCCTGGTAACCACAATACAGTTTTCTCTGTCCATGTGTTGGTTTACATTCCTCATATGAGTGAGATCATACGGTGTTTGTCTTTCTCCTTCTGGTTTACTTCACTTAACATAATACCCTCCAGGCCCATCCATGTTGTTGCAAATGGGATGATTTTGTCTTTTTTATGGCCGAGTAGTATTCCATTGTATATATATACCACATTTTCTTGATCCAATTGTCAGTCGAGGGACACTTAGGTTGCTTCCACTTCTTGGCTATGGTGAATAATGCTGCAATGAACATAGGGGTGCATAAGCCTCTTTGGATTGTGGATTTCAGGTTCGTTGGATAGATTCCCAGTAGTGGGATGGCTGGATCATAGGGCATCTCTATTTTTAATTCTTTGAGGAATCTCCATACCGTTTTCCATAGAGGCTGCACCAGTTTGCATTCCCCCCAGCTGTGTATGAAGGTTCCTGTTTCTCCACATCCTCTCCAACATTTGTTGTTTTTTGTCTTGGTGATTATAGGAATTCTAACAGGCATGAGGTAATATCTTAGTGTTGTTTTGATTTGCATTTCCCTGATGATTAATGATGTTGAACATCTTTTCATGTGCTTATTGGCCATCTGTATTTCTTCTTTGGAGAAGTGTCTGTTCATTTCCTCTGCCCATTTTTTGATCGGGTTGTTTGTTTTTTTGTTGTTCAGTTGTGTGAGTTCTTTATATATTATGGAGATCAACCTCTTGTCAGATGTATGTTTTGCAAATATTCTCTCCCAGCTGATGGGTTGTCTGTTCATCTTGATTCTGGTTTCGTTTGTCTTATAGAAGCTCTTTAATCTGATAAAGTCCCACCTGTTTATTTTTTCTTTAGTTTCCCTAGTCTGGGTAGGCATGTCATCTGAAAAGATTTCTTTATGACCAATGTCAAATAGTGTGTTGCCTATATTTTCTTCTATGAGTTTTATAGTTTCAGGTCTCACCTTCAAGTCTTTGATCCATTTTGAGCTAATTGTTGTGAATGGCGATAGCAGATGGCCCACTTTCATTCTTTTGCATGTGGCTGTCCAGTTTTCCCAGCACCATTTATTGAAGAGACTTTCCTTTCTCCATTGTATGTTCTTAGCTCCTTTGTCGAAAATTAGCTGCCCGTATATGTATGGTTTTATCTCTGGGCTTTCAATTCTGTTCCATTGATCTGTGTGTCTGTTTTTGTACCAGTACCATGCTGTTTTGATTACTATTGCTTTGTAGTATGTTTTCAAGTCAGGGATTGTGATGCCTCCTGCTTTGTTCTTTTTTCTTAGGATTGCTTTAGCTATTCGGGGTCTTTTGTTGCCCCATATAAATTTTAGTATTCTTTTTTCTATTTCCGTGAAGAATGTCATTGGGATTCTGATTGGGATTGCATTGAATCTGTAGATTGCTTTAGGTAATATAGACATTTTAACTATGTTTATTCTTCCAATCCACATGCATGGGATATCTTTCCATTTCTTTATGTCATCATCGATTTCTTTCAATAATGTCTTGTATTTCTCATTGTATAGGTCATTCACCTCCTTGGTAAGATTTATTCCTAGGTATTTTATTCTTTTTGATGCAATTGTAAATGGTATTATCTTTTTGAGCTCTCGTTCTGTTAGTTCATTATTAGCATACAGAAATGCAACTGATTTTTGTAGATTGATTTTGTACCCTGCGACTTTGCTGTAGTTGTTGATTATTTCTAATAGATTTCCAATGGATTCTTTAGGGTTTTCTATCTATAAAATTATGTCATCTGCATAGTGAGAGTTTTACTTCTTCGTTGCCTATTTGGATTCCTTTTATTCCTCTTTCTTGCCTAATTGCTATGGCCAAAACCTCCAGTACTATGTTGAATAAGAGTGGCGAGAGTGGGCAGCCTTGTCTCATTCCTGTTCTCAGAGGAATGGCTTTCAGCATTTCCCCATTGAGTATGATGCTGGCTGTGGGTTTATCATGATTTCAATCTTCTTAAATTTATTGAGGCTTGCTTTGTTTCCCAACACATGGTCTACCCTTGAGAATGTTCCATGCGAGCTTGAGAAGAATGTGTTGTCAGCTGTTTTTGGATGGAGTGCTCTGTATATGTCTACTAGGTCCATCTCGTCCAGTTTTTCATTTAAGTCCACTGTTTCTCTATTGACTTTTTGTCTGGATGATCTATCCATTGATGTAAGTGGGGTATTAAGACCCCTACTATTTTTGTGTCATTGTTAATGTCTCCTTTTAGGTTTGTTAATAGTTGCTTTATGTACATTGGTGCTCCTATGTTGGGTGCATATATATTTATAAGTGATATGTCTTCTTGGTGGAGTGTTCCTTTTATCATTATATATTTCCCTTCTTTGTCTTTCTTAACCTGTTTTATCTTGAAGTCTACTTTGTCTGATATGAGTATGGCAACACCTGCTTTCTTTTGTTTGCCATTAGCTTGGAGTATTGTCTTCCATCCTTTCATTCTGAGCCTGTGCTTGTCTTTAGTGCTGAGATGTGTTTCCTGGAGGCAGCATATTGTTGGGTCTTGCTTTTTAATCCATCCTGCCACTCTGTATCTTTTGATTGGAAAGTTCAATCCATTAACATTTAGGGTAATTATTAATATATGAGGGCTTAATGTTGCTGTTTTGTCACTTATTTTCTGGTTCTTTTGCATTTTCCCATTTGTTTCGGACTGCCAATTCAGTTTGGCTGTTCTGTCTCATGACTCTTGTAGTTTTTTCTTTGTTTATCATATGTAATTTTGTTTTGATTATTTGTTTAGTGGTTACTTTGAGGTTTGTGTAAAAAATCTTGTGTATGAGATAGTCCATTATCTGATGGCCTCCTATTTCCTTACACTAAGTCAATTCAATCACTTTCCTCTTCCCCTTCTAAGGCCTTCTTGTTATACCTTATTCTATCTTGTGTTGTGGCTGTGTGTTTACAGTGATGAGGTTAAATTTATTTTTGGTGATTTCCTTCCTTTGATCTTTGATTTTAGTATTTAAGTGGTTGCTAACCTATTCTGGTAAAGATCTGCTATTTTTCTGAGTTTATCTACCTATTTTTCTCCTTGCTCCAAGCTTTGTATTCCCTTTCTCTTCTTTTTTTCAGGCCTGAGGGCCTTCTTGAGTATTTCTTGTAGTGAGAGTCTCGTGGCCATGAACTCCCTTAGCTTTTGTTTATCTGGGAGAGTTGCTATTTCTCCATCATATTTGAAGGATATTTTTGCTGGATAGAGTATTCTTGGCTAAAAGTTTTTGTCTTTCCGTATTTTGAATATATCATTCCAGTCTCTCCTAGCATGTAAAGTTTCTGTTGAGAAATCCGCTGAGAGCCTGATGGGAGTTCCTTTGTATGTTATTTTTTGTTTTTGTCTAGCTGCCCTTAATATTGTTTCTTTGTCATTGACTCTGGCTAGCCTTACCACTAGGTGTCGTGAAGAGGACATTTGCCTGTTGACATATTTAGGTGACCTGTTGGCTTCGCTTACTGGTATTTCCTGTTCCTTCCCCAAATTTGGGAAATTCTCAGCTATTATTTCCTTGAATAGGCTCTCTGTTCCTCTTTCCCTCTTTTCTCCCTCAGGAATACCTATAATTCTTATGTTACATTTCCTAATAGAGTCAGATATTTCTTGGAGACTTTCTTCATTTCTTTTTAGTCTTAGTTCTCTCTCCTCTTCCATCTGGAGCATATCTGTATTCCTATCCTCTAAAGTGATAATTCTTTCCTCCATATTGTCAGCTCTGTTCTTTAAAGATTCCAGATTCTCCTTTATCTCCTCCATTGTGTTCTTCATCTCCATCAGCACTGATTGGTTTTTCTTTATGATTTCAATCTCTTTTGTGAAGAAACTCCTAATCTCATTGAATTGTTTGTGTTGTCTCATATTTTGTTGAGTGTTTTTATGATAGCTATTTTGAAATCTCTGCCATTTAGGTTATGGATTTCTGTGTCTTCAGGGTTGGTTTCTGGGTGCTTGTCATTTTCCTTCTGATCTGGTGATTTCATGTATCTTTGCATCGTGCTTCCTGTGTTGGCTTTGTTTTTCCTCATCCTGGAAATCTCTGGTTGCAATTTCATCCCCCCGCCACTGTGTGGTGGTAACGGGCTGTGTAATCTGAGCCCCCCTGACCTCTGCCACAATTTTTCCCTGCCATTGGTGGGTGGGATTGCTTGGTCTGGTCTGGTCAGCTGAGCTGCAAGGTCCGGTTTTCAGGGAGGGGGGGCTCTCTCTTTTGCCCTCTGGGTCCCTGGCATGGGGGGCTTCTCGTTTGCCCCTCGTTATCCACTCTCTGTGGTGCTCAGATGTTGATGGTACTCTGTGGCAATTCTGAGTCCTCTGTGTGGGAGTTTCCCACTGGCTGAGAGATCCCAAAGAGCTACGGTTTCCCTGCAGAGGGCTGCCCCTACCCCCTCTCTGGGAGCCACGCAGACCGGGATCACTGATCTGATGGGGAGGGAGAGGAGTTCTCCTTATCTCTCCTCACTTCCTGGGGGCCCAGCACATTCCACTTTCAGTTGTGCGGCAGTGTGGATCTTTCTGATCTTGCTTCTCACTGTCTGGGATTCTGTTGTTGGTCTGTGACTGTTCCTTTTGTTGTATCTTATCGGGGGAAGAGTTCACAGGAAAGCTCACTCCGTCATGATGCTGACCTCACCCCTGAGTTCAATTTTTAATACCATTCTCCAATTAAAAAAAAAGAACTTCTTGGAGAAATAACTGATTCTAAGACTAGGGTACAAATACTGTAGTCCCTCCATATCTGCTGTTTTGCTTTCTGCAGGTTCGGTTACCTGCGATCAACCACAGTCAATTGGGGTCCAAAAATATTAAATGAAAAAATCCAGAAATAAACAATTCATAAATTTTAAATTTCATGCCAGTCTGAGTAGTATGATGAATTCTCGCACTGCCCTCCTCCATTCTACCCAGCAAGTGAATTATCCCTTTGGTGCATCCACACTGTATACTCCACCCGTCATTTAGTCACATAGTAGCTGTCTTGGTTTTCAAATCGACTGTCATGGTACCACAACGCTTGTGTTCTAGTAACTCTTATTTTACTTAGTAATGACACCAAAGTGCAATAGTGGTGATGCTGGCAATTCTGATATGCCAAAGATAAGCCATAGAGTGCTTCCATTAAGTGAAAAGGTGAAAGTTCTCAATAAGGAAAGAAAAAAATCATATGCTGAGGTTGCTAAGATCTATTGGTACTTTTATTATGGTATATTGTTATAATTGTTCTGTTTTGTTGTTAATTATTGTGGTTAATTTCTTACTATGCCTAATTTATAAATGAAACTTGATCACAGGTTAAGTACGTATAGGAAAAAACATAGCATATGTAGGGTTAGGTACTATCCATGGTTTCAGAATTTCATTGGGGGTCTTGGAATGTATCCCCCAGGGATAAAGGGGGACTACTGTATATAATATGAGTCTCAAAGATATTGTAGTGCTCGACTTAAGGAAATATTCAAAAATAATAATGAAACACATTGATCGGTGAAAGTCAAAAGGGCACAGGAACTATCTGAAGAGCTCTCAATGGACAAAATGGAAAAAATTGAAACATATAAAATAGTATTGGATTAATTGGATTATACATCAAGGCATAAAACAAATATCCGTGAGTCCATATTGACATAAATAAATAATTGAATAAATAAATAAATGTGGGAGTAGGGGCAAATATCCCATGATGAAGAATTCCAAATAATTTGTGTAGATACTCTAAAGGAAAGAGAGCATGACTTCCTGCTCCTTAAGTGTAGGCTGTGCATAGCAACTTCATTCTGAAGAGTAGAGTATGGAATAGAAGATAAAAAAAGTAACTTTACAATGGAGACACCTGAAAAGCATTTCTAGCACAAGGTGATCAAGGTCAACAATAACCATGAAAAATCATGTTTAATAGTACGTACCCTTCATATAATGTGATGAAAATGGCACTTGATCTTTTTGGCTTTCCTCTCAAACACCAATAACCTCAGACTAATCATGAGAAAAAGGTCAGACAAATCTGACTAGTTCTCCTCAAAACAGTCAAGGTCATCAGAAACAAGAAAAAAACCCAAAAAACTGTTAGAACTAGTAAATGAATTCAGTAGTCACAGGACACAAAATTAATATACAGAAATCTGTGGCATTTCTATGCAATAATGATAAACTATCAGAGAAATTAATAAAATGATCCCATTTACGATTGTGTCAAAAAGAATAAAATACCTAGGAATAAATTTAATCAAGGAGGTAAAAGACTGTACACTGAAAACTGCAAGACACTCTTGAAAGAAATTGAAAAGGACACAAATAAACAGAAAGATATTCCATGCTCATGAACTGGAAGAATTGATATCATTAAAATGTCCATACTAAGCAAAGCAATCTACAGGTTCAATGCAATCTCTGTAAAAATTCCAATGGCATATTTTGCAGAACTATAAAAAAAATTCTAAAATTTGTATGGAACTGCAAAAGATCCTGAATAACCAAAGCAACCTTGAGAAAAAGGAACAAAGATGGAGGTATCATACTTCCTGGTTTCAAAGTATAGTGCAAAGCTATAGTAATCAAAACAGTATGGTACTGGCACAAAAATAGACACACAGATCAATGGAACAGAATTGAGAGCCCAGAAATAAACCCACACATATATGGACAATTAATTTATGACAAAGGAGCTAAGAACATACAACAGAGAAAGGACAGTATCTTCAGTAAATGGTGTTGGGTAAACTGGACAGCTGTATGCAAAAGAATGAAACTAGACCACTATCTTACACCGGACACAAAAATTAACTCAAAATCGATTACAGATTTGAATGTAAAGACCTGAAACCATAAAATTCCTAGGAGAAAACATAGGCAGTAATCTCCTTGACATCAGTGTTAGTGATGTATTTGTGGATCTGATTCCAAAGGCAAGGAAACCAAAGCAAAAATAAACAAATGGGACTACATCAAACTAAAAAGCTTCAGCAAAGCAAAGGAAACCATCATTAAAACAAAAAGGCAAACTACTGAATGGGAGAAGATATTTGAAAATAATATATCTGATAAGGGGTTAATGTCCAAAATATATAAAAAATTCATACAACTCAAAGGCAACAACAAAGCAACTCAGTTAAAACATGGGCAGAGGATCTGAATAGATATTTTTGCAAAGAAGATATACAGATGGCTAACAGGCACATGAAAATATGTTCAGTATCACTAATTATTAGGGAAATGCAAATCAAAACCACAGTGAGGTATCACTTCACGCCTGATAGAATGGCTATTATCTAAAAGACAAGAAATAACGAGTGTTGGGGAGATTGTAGAGAAAAAGGAGTCTTACACGCTGTTGGTAGGAATGTAAACTGGTGCAGCCACTATGGAAAACAGTATGGAGATTTCTCAAAAAATTAAGAATGGAGCTACCGTGTGATCTAGCTATTCTGCTACTGGGTATTTATCTGAAGAATACAAAAATGTTAATTCGAAAAGATATATGCACCCCTATGTTCATTGCAGCATTATTTACAATAGCTAAGATATGGAAACAACTTAAGTGTCTGTCAATGGATGAATGTATAAAGAAGATGTGAGGCACACACACACACATGCATACACAGTGGAATACTACTCAGCTACAAAAAAGAATGAAGTCTTGGCATTTGTATCAACGTGGATGGACCTTGAGGGTATTATGCTAAGTGAAATGTCAGAAGAAGAAATCTGATTTCACTCATGTGGAATCTAAAAAAGAAAGAAAAACAAATGAACAAACAAAACAAAACTAAAACAAACTCATAGATACAGAAAACAGATAAGTGATTACCAGAGGGGAAAGGGATTGGGGGGGTGGGCAAAAGGGGTGAAGAGAGTCAAATGTAGGGTGATGGAAAAACTAGATTTTGGTGGATATCACTCTGTAATGTACACAGATGTCAAATGATAATGTTGTATACCTGAAACTTAAAACAAAAGGAATAAAAGAAATGTCTGAGCAACTGTCACAGCCAAGAGGAGTCTAACGAGACATGACAACTAAACATAATGTGTCCTGGATGAGATCCTGAACAGAAAAAGGACAAGAAGTAAAAACAAAGGAAACCCAAATGAAGTATGGACTGACTTAATAACAACATATCAATATTCATTCATTCATTGCAAAAAAAAGTATCATTTTTAAATAAACTGAATTAAATTTGTAAAAGGTCAGAAGCATTCTAATACTGGTTTATAAAAGTGCATATATTAGTACCTGCCATTGACATAATATCACAGATTTGCTTTTATTTGATATAGATAAGTTTTTGTAAAGGACTGAAGAACGTTTACCCTTTAGATTCTAGCTGTTTCATTTTTCCCCAGGCAGAAGCCCACGAAAAGAAAACTCATCTTAAAAATGTCTACTGTAAACAAACTTAATTTCTTCCTTTGGGTAAGGGTTTTTAAACCATTCTGTCCCTAACATGCAAATCTGAGTCTGTATGAAATGGGTTCATTTGGTTTTATTTCAAACTCAGAAGGTACAGAATAATTGATGTTTTGAAGTTATACTGTTGCTTGTGCTCTCTTTATTCCCTTACATAAATTCTGGTTTTATAAAGCTAATTCATGTGGAAGTTGAATAAATAATAGCATATTTTTCAAAATAAATACTGTTTATCCCAACAACAAATACTGATAATTTCCATTTACAATGAATCCTTCTCTGTACTTCTAATGTGTTTTTCATATTTTCAAAGTTCGCTTTTTATTGATGTGTCCTGCACCAACACATCAATAAATTAGGAGAATCAGTCTTCTTTTGTGTATAATATATTTCGTGGCAGGAAAGGGTTGCAGCAAATATTACAAAATAATGTGGCTACAAACTTGTGTTCAATACAGAACTTAATAAATTGCAGGTGCATGAAAATGGAGATAATTAATAATTAACCTCTCATTTAATAAACAAATACAGAAAAATCCACTTTTGTTAGAGAGACTGGCTATAGAATGATTTTTTTCTTTCCAATTCCAGTCTGTCTAGACAGAACTATGTAATACACACATACACACACACACACACACACTTACACATACAAACTGTTCTTTTAGTGATAGATGGTGTAAAAGGAAGAATTATTCTGTAAGAAATTGAAGCTAGTTAAAATTTATTTGTCTCTCTCTCATAAGACATAAAAGTAAAAGACATTCAAATTTCAACATGTTAAGATTTCAAGTAATAAAAATATGAATATGTCAGAATGAATGTTTGATGCTTTAAATCTATTGAGAGAATAATTCGATCTTTCTGAAGATGCAGGAGCGGAATCGATGAAGCAGCTTCAATGTACCTACAGGATTAATGTAGTTCATATTTCGATACAGACAAATCCTGATAGAGCAATTGAATATTGAAATAGGTTTTTAGTGTAATTTACCACATATTTGTTATGTTCACTTAATGTGTAATATTCAACATCTATACATCTGTGTTACTTTCATCCCCAAGACTGACTGTTAATATTCCACTCTTGTCTCTGTAGTCTAAGTTGCTGACATATCACAGAATAGACTTTTTGGTTTGTGCACGGCTTCATGTGGGTATGTTTTGTCAATCCTTTGAGTCCCCCTCTCTGTGCTATCCAGAGTGCTAAGATAAAATGCTTGCTGAGATGGATCAGTGTACCATTGATGTCATTTGAAAGCATGGCAGCAAAAATGTTTGTCTTTGATACAGAAAATACAGAAAATTACATTAAAATCAAACTTTGCAATAATTTAACAATCCTACAAGATCTAAACTGAATTTACTCACCTTCTTTATCACCTTTTTTCATAGTCTCCATTGTTTTCTTCTGCTATATTCCTCCATACACAAGGAAGAAAAATTCTGCCTTCACTGCGTAGCTTCAATATCCCTCCAGAGAGATGGATTTATAAGTAAAGAGGTTCTCACAGCAACCAAAACATATCAGATATCTAGTTGTTGTTTTCATTTCAGCCTGGTGATCATTTACACAACTAGTACAAACTGATATTACATCAATATTTCATAGAGCTTGCAGGCCTTTTTTCTAAGACCCGTACTGATGTTGGCAGTTAATTCCTGCCATGCAAAAAGTATGGCTAAGAACATTCTTCCTTGAGTCTTTGGCAAATTTTGAATGTTTTTCACACTACAGACATTATTACATTTTCACATAGAAATTTTCAAATTTCATATGCAAAATACCAAAAAATAGCCATTGGAGAAAATACAGATATGAGGAAAGACAGCATCGAGGGTAATTCCTAGTTTAAAGAAAAAATAAATTTAATGTCATGTGTTTAAAGTGTCTGTTTTTTTTTAATTTCACCAATGTTGCAAAGTGAAAACACCACTCAAAAGCATGCATTCTTAAACTTCTTGATGTATTGTACATAACTGATAATCCATATCTTTGAGCAAAGAAATAAGGAAAATGAATGTTTTCCTCCACTCTCCATTTCAAAAGTTTTATTTGATGTGAAAGACTTCTCTTTTAAATTCTAGATATCCCGAAGATGCCATGCCATTAATCAGCAATTTGCGTGATCACGGTAATGGATCATTTAGTTGTTTTCCACTGAGATCCAGGTAGTAACGTTGCTGGAAGGGCAAGCCTAATGATCCAGTAGAGGAAGTAGGCCACGAAGGGAAACCCTAAAGTTAAAGGGAGGCTGTTATGGGACACCAAAGTCATCTGTGGATGCCTGCCTGGCACACAGCATGAGGATACTGGCTGCCTAGAGATTAAGGAAGCGAGGATGTCAGAAAGTGAAAAAGCAGAAAGAGTTAGGATAAACCTCAAAAACTTATTTTCCTACTTTTACAAATACAACTGAATCAGTTAGAGCCATTCTCCAGGTTTATCATGTATCTGTTATCAATAAAATTAAATTAAAAATATGATAAAAATTGGGCCAACACATTATATTTATGTATACACTTTATAAATAGCTGTATATAATACTTTACTAATATGTCATTTGTGTTCTAAAACATACCACAAAATAAAAATTTAAAAGGATGAGATAAATTAAAACGTATGTATCTCAATGTTTCCATCCACTCCCAAGGGTATCTTTTTGATTGTGCCCTGGGGAATAATTTGGAATCTACTGCCTTAGGGGATGGCTAAGGAGCCAGACAGAAAAGAGTTTAAAATTCTATCTTTGACTATTTCTAGTGGTGTGTTCTTGCACAAGCTACATAACCTTTCTAAACTTCAGTTTTTGAAAAAAAATTATTTTGTAAAGTGGGGCTAATAATGGTAACTATATTATAGAACGGTTGAAAGATTAACTGAGGGCCGGCCCTGTGGCTTGGTGGTTAAGTGCGCGCGCTGCGATGCTGGTGGCCCGGGTTCGGATCCCGGGTGCGCATCGAGGCACCACTTCTCCGTTCAGCCTGAGGCCGAGTCCCGCATACAGCAACTAGAAGGATGTGCAGCTACGACATACAACTATCCACTGGGGCTTTGGGGGGAAAAAAAATAAAATAAATAAAATCTTTAAAAAAAAAAAAAAAGAAAGATTAAATGAGATATCCCATGCAAACTGCTTATCTCCTGCTTTGCTCAGGGTAAGTCCTCAGTGAAGGCTCTCTATTGTTATTGTGCAGGTCAGCAAGAGTCCTGGGTGCCTCTGGAACAACTCTGGAACCTTGGTAACAGCTGTAAATGTGCATAGAAGAATATACTTGCAGGAATAGAATTGACCCTCGCCTTTTCCAAGTGAGACATACACACCACCACCACACGGCCACTGAGATTCTAACAGAAGAAAGCAAGAAAAGCAAGTCCCGGCAGATTTCCTGTTCTATTCTTCTAACTCATAATTACTAGAGATGAAACTCATGTAATTTATTTGCATTGTTTTACCGCTTGACATTCTAAGTTCCTTCTCTGTTAATTTATTGTTTGCTACTAGTCCCTATGGAACTCTTAGGACACACTTCAAAATGAAATATTTTTCATCCCTATTAAAATATTTTAATGAATTCACGTCCTGAAAGTGCTTGATGATGACCAGCAGCATCATCTTTTACACAACATAAAAGGGAACTTCTTAGGGGACACAACATTGTGACAAAGAAGCAGCAGAAATGATACCCTGGGTCACATATCTCATAGGAGATGAGCATAACATAGGGAAATAGGTCAAATAGTAAATGAATGCCCATTACTCACAAAATTATTTTCTTTTATCTCCTGCTCTTACATAAAGACTCACGTAAGTCTATCTCTTTTTTTTATAAGTGTTCTTTTATTTTGTCTTAAGGGAGGATGTTGCACTTTCAGCATCTCTCTCCAGAGTCTATTTTTAATTAACACCAAATATTATGTTTGCTAAATTTATATTATGAACACGAACTTGTATTCCATTTACTCTAATATAGAACTCCATACAAAAGTTAAGGTTTTATAGAGGTTTTATTTTTTTTCTCTAACTGTACTCCAAGTAAAATATAGAAGATCTTAAAAACTATCATAGGCTTTAGTCCAAAAGTGGCCCCAAGACCTAGAGATCACCCCTCGCAGGGAACAGTACAAAGTCAGAAGAGAGCCAGGACAGGACGTTCAGGCAGGTGCATAAATGGGTGTGCATATCCCCCACTTCTAGTTTCCCCAAGGAGGGACTTTTTTCCTTAAGGATACTTCTAATCTCTCTCCACACCTTTATTTACTTATCCAATTGGCATATTTGCAGAAAAACCAGGACGTCTTGGGCTCAGCCCCACACTGGTCTCCTCTTCAATCTAATTTCCTCCAGCAGTAGCCATCCCTATCTGGTCTTGCCTAATTCTGAGGTTCCATGTTAAGAAGTTCATTTATTTCTTATCTAAATCCACTCTCTCCAATATCATCCATATAAAAGGTGGCCGTTTGACTTTTATTCTCTCTTATTTCCTCAATTTTTCAGAAATTAGGAAGGAAGCATGGTCTATTACCAGCTTCACTGGAGACCACAAAAACTGGCCAGGTATAGTGGGAGAAATGTCGTGCTGGAGGCAGCAGCAGGAAGAGTAGAACACCAGGTTACAGACTCAAGCCAACAGAAGTCCACAGGATCGCCCGCATCAGAAAGGTCAAAGTACCCATCAAGAATTCAACCACACCACACACCCTAGAGCTTTTGCACAGATCTTCTGTTCCCAGAAGAACTGATAAGTCAAGCTTAGGATCAGATCCAGCATAAAAAATGAGACCAAGGAACAAAAGAGAAGCAAGATATAGAATAATAATGCACAGTGGGAACTTGGTTACAAGAAACACACAGCACTTACTACTGGCATCAAAGAATTAGTGTATTTTGTTGTAGTGAATCAGCAGAAAGTGTGATGACACCATTAGCACAATGGTTATTTCAATGATGACCATCAGTACACCCACCAACTCTAATACTTATTGAATAGTTAGTATATGTCAATCAGTAGGCTAAGAACTTTAATGCAATAATATATTCAATTCTCATAACCATCCTAGAAGATAGGTTCTTAATGCTTAGCCATTATTGATCAAGGATTTCTTAAATTATCCCCAAGTCAGAGCAGAGCTAACTAAGAATCTAGAATGGTGTTAAACATACAGGTAGGAGGTAAGTGGCCACAAATTTAAAGGTTAAAGAATTACAAAGGCGACTCATTACAGTTATAGGTCTTTGCACACTACGTAGATGTCTTTGTGAATCATAGAACTATACATCCTAAAGGGAGGATAGACCTCATGTGATCTTATGATTTACTCTCAGATCTTTAGACATTATCTCCATTTTGCAGAAAAAGAATCTGAGGCATAGAGAGGTTAAGTGACTTGTTGAACATCATACAGTTACAGTGATAGAAAACTGTAACATCACTTTTTATTAAGTCTTAGAAACCTGTTGATAACATTTTGAGTAACAGCTGTTTGAAGAGCCAAATTAATCTTTCCTAGAATGCCCACTATTCATGAGCTTTCCCTCCTCCCCATGGAAGTTCACACACTTGGAGCTTGCAGCTTAAAATAACTACCTCCTACCCTCTAATCGACAGCCACCCTCTTCAGCACAATGACTGCGGGCTCCATTTGCAGGCTAGGTTGCCCTGTGAGGTGCTAACTCCTGCAGCTTTCCTCTGGAAGTCTCTCTGTGAGCTGAAATCTCCATCCACTATTTCACTGCTCATAAAGACAACCAGCAAGGAGAGCACAAAAGAAGCCAATTTATCCATTTTTCTATATCTGGAATACATGTGGAGTCAAAATTGGTGGTTCGCCTTGGCTTTCCCTGCTAGGATAATTTGCGGTGACATTGCAACTAAACATCATGTTTAAACCATGCCAGTCACACTGTGCATTTTAAAGACCACATTACAGAATGCATTACCTTTCTAACATATCTGAGTGTATGAGTAAATTTCAAAGCAGAATAGCTTCCATGAATAGGAAATTATCTTACCCTTAATTTCATATTGCTATTCAAAGGCAGAGAGAGAAGCCTCGTTTGTCTTGCCTTATTTCTACTTTGATATGATTTTCACCAATGGTGAAGTTGTTCAAATGCTTTGATTGTTTTGTCTTGCCTCTCTTGTACTTATGTACAAACATACAAATACACTCTGTCTCAATCCCTGTAATGTATAACCTTGGACTGTGTTTCTAATTGTCTCCTTTTTCTTTAAAATTAAATATATTATCAAGTTCTGAATATCTCCCTCAGTAAAAAGGTCTAGACGATCTCTTATTTGTTTTTCCATTTGTTCAGCAAAATAATAAGCCCAAGTCCAAATCTTACTCCTTACCTGAGTTATTGAAACAAGTTTATTGGCTCTTTTTACTTTACAGTAACTCCACCTTCTCCTGCTCAAGTACCCAAAGAAGAAACGCCAGAATTAGCAAGCACTGAATACATATATAGTAATGGTTGATATTTTTATTCTTTTATTTCAGTATTTTTAAGAATCTGTTCTCTGATATTCATTGTGTCAAATCCAAATCAATTAACCTCGTAATTCATAATGGAGGCTTCTCAGACTATCACAGTCCGTGTGGGTCTTGCCTGGCTAATTGGCCAGGGGTTTTTTATGTTTGTTTTTTTTTTTTTTTTTCTGTTCCCAATAAATTCTAGCTCTTAGCCTTTGGTTATGCCATATCCCTCCTTATTTAGAAAATTCCCCACCGTGGCAGACATTACCACTCTCTCTGATATCCAATTCCCTTCTCTTCCTGACATACAAGTAGTTGTACTTTTCTGCCCCTTAAAGTTAAGTGGGATGGTGTGACTAGTCCTGGACATGGATGAGGGCCAAATTTTGGATGGAAGTGTTTAACAGTAGGTGCTGCATACTACAGCTTTGTTGTTCCCATTCCATGGTGATCATGGACACACATGATAAGATGAACCCTTCATCCATCTGAAACAGTGAGTACCCAGCAGGTACATGTTGGGCAGATAGCGTAAGCTAGAGTAAAGCTTTGTTGTTTTAAGCCACTAAAATTTGATCATTATTCTTTTTTCTTCTTTTTAACATCCGATGCTAACCCTCCTCTTTTTGCCGAGGAAGACTGGCCCTGGGCTAGCAACCCTGCCCACCTTCCTCTACTTTATATGGGACACTGACACAGCACGGTTTGACATGCAGTGCGTCAGTGGGAGCCTGGGTTCCAAACCTGCGAACCCTGGGCTGCTGAAGCGGAGCCCGCGCCCTTAAATGCTACGCCATGGGGCCGGCCCCCATTATTCTTAATTGTAGCATATCAAGCCTCTTCTGAATTATATACGTGTCACTCAATCATTTAAAATGTGTCGGAAAATTCAAAAACACAAAGTGTTTCTTTGTTACTCATGAATCCTTTCTCTTTCCTTTTAGTGCTTTATATTTATCTTGTTCTTCATAATTTTGCATCCATTCACTTATTCCATTAATCCTTCAGTGAATGTTTATTGTATGACTACTCAGCCTGCTGTTGTGCTACTCACCAAGAAAGTCATATTAACAGAAAATCCTTTGATCAATATTTAAACCATGCTTATGGCTGTGGGAAATAATTAACTAAATTTCAAAAAAATTTAAGAATTTATATATATGTCCCAAATTCATATCTATCTCGTGTGCATATTTTATATTACTTTTGAGAACTCTCTTGGATCAGATTTGCATCCTGCTTCATTTCTCCCATCTTTTCTAGTTCCAAAAAGACCAATAATAAAAAGGAAATTTGACATTTTTCCTTCAAATACTGGACACATGAAGACTCTACAAACTTTTACAGGAATTGAAGAAACAATTTATTTTAATCTACTCAAATGTTTTTGTTATACAGCTTTTTAAAAATCCAAATATCAGTGAGATGTTCTGTTTTAAGAACAGTATAATAAGTCAATACAATGGAAGTGCCAAGCAATGAAGAATCATCAGTTGTTTTCCAACTAAGCTTAATCATGCTGGCATTATGCTAACTTCTGGAGTAAATTAATATTAGAATGAAAATCAAGAAATATTTGCCTAAGCCTGTATACTCTTATTTATATAATAGATATTTGTTAGAGATTACTAAGATCAGTAGGAGGGATAACACTAACAAAATAAATATTTTCTAATTATGCCCAGTTCTGAATTCTGCCCTATTACAATAAATTTTAATAATAGAAAATGTAGAGCTAGGATATTTGATTCCAAAGGATTTCATGAAGGACTTGAAAATTTGAATGAATTTCTAAATATAAGTATATTCCTAAATATGTTATCAATGGCAGTCTGATACACCTGTCTTGGAGTCTAAAATACATTCAATTTAACAATTTTGATTAATATTATTTAGTGCCAATGAGAAAATTAAATATAAGATACATGTAAATGTGTGCTTCAGTCTTGGCCTAATTTTTTGGTTAGTTTCTGCAATAACAAATGTATTTATTTTAGTGCTTCCACTCTATTTTTTATGGAATATGCCAATCTACCTAGACAGCTAACTATATAGAAGCAAGCATAAGCATGTATGATTTGGTATTTGAGGATAAGCTCTGCTTAAAGTTACAAAAGCTGAATACAGTTTTTAAAAATATTTCTTTGTGACAAGCTAAATGTAAATTTGTTTTTTATTTTTTTTTTTTATTTTATTTATTTTATTTTTTCCCCCCAAAGCCCCAGTGGATAGTTGTATGTCGTAGCTGCACATCCTTCTAGTTGCTGTATGTGGGACTCGGCCTCAGGATGAACGGAGAAGTGGTGCCTCGATGCGCACCCAGGATCCGAACCCGGGCCACCAGCATCGCAGCGCGCGCACTTAACCACCAAGCCACAGGGCCGGCCCTGTAAATTTGTACTTAATTGGTGCTTTGAATAAAGAACTAGTATGTAGCGACACTAGCACTATGAACCTGTCAGCATTTTTCTCATTAACCCTATTTTTTAAATGACACATTATGCTTTTACTTCAAAAATAGTATTTAAATTACTTTCAATAAATTTAAGCTGACCTAAAAACATCCTCGGTGATTTCATTTTACCAAACAAGGCAGGAAGACAATATTCTCTCTTGGAAAGAACACAGGCCAAAGAGTTTAAAGGTAACTTTCAATAACTTCAAGTATCAGAGCGTTATCTAATTGTGTCAGTTACACAAATATACACAGTTCTTGGAAGGTAAGTGCACGCGCGCACACACAGACACACACGCATGCACACAGCCTACCAGTTCAACTGAACTTACATGCAGATATGTGCATGTACAGTGAAGGTCACACAGAGGACAGAGGGCAACAGAAGAAAGTCTCCTAGATCCAGAGGTTTAAGACTCAAGTCTTGACTGCCAAAATCTATAAAAACAGATCCTGACAAACTGCTCACACTTCTCTCTAAGCCATGACTTAATCTACAAAATAACGGATTGAATCGGAAGACTTTGTTGGTTCCTTTCAAACCAGAAACTCTCTGATGATCCAAATATTTTCAACTTTTACCTTTTTGTTTTTCTGGAGACCTCCTTTAATAAGCAAAATGAAATATGTCAATAACCCAGCTCTTAAAATTAACGGTTGTCTCCCACTTTCAAGTAGAACCGAGTAGCTTGTTGTCCATGATTGCTCCTGTCAAGAAAAACAAGAAAAAATAGCGAAAGGTAGATAAAATAGAAAAAATATATCTGTTTAAAGATATCAGAGCACTTTTGAAGCAAAAGGCACTTGAGGGGTAAAGATTTTGGAGCGAGAGAACTGTGAGCGATGAATTTACAATCTGAAACCATCTTTTTTCCTGTAGGCTTTCAATGAGAATCTGGGCTTTGCCTGGGCAGAGGACACTGCTGGGGGACACAGGAACTGCCAGAATTTTTGGTGGTCTTATAGACTAGAGCAGGAAATGGTGATTTTTTTTCCTGTTAAAGACCAGAAAGTAAATATTTTCACATTTGCGGCTGTACAGTCTCAATGGCAAACGCTCAATTCTGCCATTGTAGCAACAGTAGCCCCAGATAATATGTAAATGAATGAGTGTGGCTGTGTTCCAATAAAACTTTATGGACATTGACATTTCAACATTATATAATTTTACATTTCATGAAATATTGTTCTTCTTTTGAATTTTTCCAACCATTTAAATTGTAAACACCAGTCTTAGCTTATAGGCTATAAAAAAGTCAGCAGGCTGGATTAGGCCCATAAGCTACGGTTTACTGACCCCTAGCTTAAAGAGACAACTTTGGAGACTTGAATGGCTTCAAGTATATTGTCAATTTCTCTTTCGAGACACCAGCCAAATTCTGAATCTGTGTGGAGTGGGAGACAGTTTTAGTTGGAACATTCTGAAGAGCAGAGAAGAGTTTTCCAAAAGATCCTGGTGGTGGTGAGACAGAGTCCGGATGTCCCAAGGAAGCAGTCCTGGCGAATCCACTAAATTCTATATTGAAAACTTTGGAATCTATGTCCCAAGGATTTGGAGTAAGAAGTAGATGGAGCCTTCCTAAAAGTGCAACAACGCCTCCGCTAAACTCCACCCAAGACAGGATTAAGATAATTTGCTTGCCACTCTATCTACCTAGAAAAGGAAAGGGCAGGCCTCCTCTGGTGGAAGTCCACATAAACGAGAGCCTCTAGTTTTTTTATAGAACGTGGCTAGAAAAAAAAAATACTAGATATACCAAGAGTGATGAAATCAGGGTGAAGATCAAGAGAATTGTCACATGATACCTACAAACTCACTCACAGATGATCTAGATGATAGACTTAACTGGTAAGGACTTTAAAATAATTATGATTAAAATATTCAAGCAAAGAGATGAAAAATTGGAGAATTACATAAGAAAAAAATTAAATGAGTCTTCCTAGTCAAATTTTGGCATCAGTGTTATGCAAATCTCATAAAGTGACACACACACACAATCTGGACTACTATTACGAATTTGACTTGATTTTTTTCTGCAATATTTGAAATAATTTTCTGGTAAAGCAATCTTCTTCCCCTGGAGGATTTTAGTAATAGATTGTGTTTCTTTTTAAATAGATGTAGGACTATTCATAAATATTTTTCTTATTGTGTCCATCTTGGAATATACTTTTCAAGGATTTTTTTCTTCTCAAAAATTGTCAAATGTATTGGTGCAAAGTGTTAAGAATATCTTTTCATTTTCATTTTCATGTGTGTAGAGGCTGGAGTGATATTACTTTATATCTGATATTGATAAATTGTAAATTTTTTATTTTTTCCTTGATTAGTCTTGCTAGCATTTTATTAAGATCATCATTATTTTCAAAGAGCTCTCTCTTGTGTTAATGTACTCTTCTACGCATTTTTTCTCTTTCATTAAGTTCTCTTATTTTTATTATTTTCTTATATTTACTTTCTTTGGTTTTCTATATATGTTCTAGCATCTTGAGATAAAAGTTTAGATCATTGATTTTCAGTCTTTGTTCTTTTCTAAAATATATGTTTAAGGCTATAAATTCCCCTCTAGGCATTGTTTTTGCTATTTCCCACAAATGTTCATATGCTGTGTCTTCATTATCTTTCTGTTTAAAATATTTTCTAATTTCTATTGTGATTTTTTCTTGGACTCATGGGTTGTTTGGGAATTTATTGCTTAATTTCTAACAGTTGGAGACTTTCTAATTATATTTTTGTTATTTATTTTTCTATGGTCAGAAAACATCCTAATATGATTCATCCATTGAATTTTGTTTAGATATACTTTATGATCCAAGATATATGGAAAATATATATCTAATGTACTTATGAAATAAACGTTTTTGTCTTTTTCCTATAGATATTTTACGATTATTTATATACAAGTTTAATTGTGCTTTTCTGTATTTTCTTTATGCTTACTGCATTTTAATTTGCTTTACAAGGGCTATGAGATATGTGGTTTAATATCTCCCACAATGATTATAGATGCAGCTATTATTTTCATTTTATTTATTTCTGTCAAATATTGTTTATCTATATAAAACTACTAGAGGCACATGCATTTATAATCATCATATGTACCTGGTAGATTGACCCTTTTATTATTATGAAATGTCTATCTTTATCTCTAGTAATTCTGACATTAATATCTACATTTTCTGATATTAGTATAGCTATACCAACTTTCTTTTGATTGTTGTTTTCATATATATTTTAAAAATCCTTTATTTTCAAACATTTGGCGTACTCATTTAAGGTGTGCTCTGAGAAGCAGCACATACTTTTTGTAATCCAGCACAGTGAGAACTTTTTAATGGGTATTTAACATTTTTAGAATATATATAATAACATATATATTTGAATTTATATCTACTGTGTTTCTATTTTATGGGTTTTTTCCTCTTCTCCTATCTTTCTGTCTTTTGGATTAATTAAATATATGTTGTTGTTTCATTTTCCTTCTCACTTACTAGTTTTACATTAATTTAATATTCATCAAGTAGTTAATTCTTTTAATATTTTACAAGTTAAAACATATATCTTGACTTATAATCATATACAATTTATTAATTCTAAATGTCTCTGAAAATACTAAAAACTTAGAAAACTTTACTCCAGTTACTTCTTACCATAGTTTGCATTAACATTTTTATTATACACATTTTTTCCATGGACATTATAAGTATTATGTTTATGATGATCTTTACTCACATCTACTCATATATTTATTCCATCTGGTGGTTTTCATTTGTTCCTATATTTCTGCGATCATTTTCCTTTTGTATGAAGAAATTCCTTCTGTCTATCCATTAGTGAAGGTCTGCTGCTGAGGCATTCTCTCAGGATTTGGTTTGTTTGTTTGTCGTCCAAATAAGTTTTTATTTCACTTATTTCATAAGGATATTTTTTTTCTCAGCATAAACTTCTAAGATGGCAATTATTTTATTTTTACAGTGGTCTTATTTCATTGTTTTCTGACTTTCATAATTTTTGGTTGTCAGTCTTTTGATTGTTTTTGAAGGGTAATGTGTCTTTTTTTCAGGAAGGTTATGAGTATGCCTTTGATTTTTGTTTTGTTCTGTTTTCAGTAGTTTTGCTATGTTGTGCTTTCTGTAGTGTTTTTCATTTGCTTATAGTTGTGGCTCTTACAGCTTTTTGAAGCTATGAGCTGGTATATTTAGTTAGTTAGCATTATTTATTCAAATATTATTGATGTACCATATCTCTCTCCTCTTCTTTTTTCTCAAACTATAATTATATCCATATTAGGCTGTTTTACTCAGGTCCACATATCCATAATAGTCTTTTATATATTTTCCATTTATTGTTTTCCTATTTTGCTTTAATTTAGGAATTATTCATTGATATGGCTTTCAGTTTACTCCTCCTGCCTTTTGCTGTGTCTAATCTGCTATTAAACCCACATAACGAGCTCTTAATTTCATAAATTGTATTTTTCATTTCCATAGTCTTTGTTTGATTGTTTTATTATCCTGGTGGAATTGTCTATCTTTCAGTCTATTTCCTACAACTTCCCATTCTATGTTTGTGACATATTAATTCTTGGTCAGCTAACACCACTATCGGTAAATATGTCTCTACTGGGTTCCTTTATCTTGTTTTTTTGTCATGTGGTATTATCTTTTGGTGCTTAAGTAACTTTTACTATATAATAGGCATTGTATATAAACACTACAAGGCTTTAGATGATGGTATTTGTTAAATTCATAATATTTAGAAAAGATTAGTGTTTCTTAAAGAAAGGAATTTTTTTAGAAGAAGCATCCATGAGAAATTAGGGTGTTGTTGTAAATTTTAAATTCCATATTTCACTTTACATCACCATGAAAAAGCAAGATAAAAGTCTCAATGTTGATTATTGGCAGAGCTCTTCCAGGAGTTTTATGAGTGTTTGTGTTGGAGACCTGTAGGAAAAAGAAGGGACTAGTGACCAGAATCTGGAAATTAATGCTGTTATTGGCCAGTGATTCACATTACCTTATTCTATGGTTTGATCTGGGCTTGAATTTATGTAAAAGAGGATGTGGCAACTAGTTTATTAGATAGATTGTTCTATTATTTGTCTTTTAGTATACTTAGTATGACATGAGTATCAGTATTTTAGTACTGAATATTCATTTTATTTGAAGCAATAATCAAAATGGAAATTTTATTTATAAGACACAGACCCTAAACATCAGTAGATGGAATACATAAACTAAATGCAGGCTGATGATTAGAGAAATTTTCAATTACAAGGAAAAAAAATAACTCACATGCGAATTAGAAATCTGGAATTTAAACAACCCATACTACTACCCTACAAGATCTTGTTCTCCTCCTTCTTGAGATTGGGGCAAACGTTGTGTCTAGTACTGTACAATGGTCTATGAGCAGAATGAATATGTACCTTTTCTGGGCTGAGGGAGTGGAAATTCCATGCACAATTCTTTGCCATAGCAAATGCATAGGCCGAGGGTATATAATAGTTGAGTGGTAGGATGATGGCACCCCAGAAGTTTGGATATCTGACTGTGTAAGTATAGAAGACAGTTATCCTAGAAAATCATTTTGATATGCAGCAGGCTTTGTAGGAATGAGAACGTGTTGTTGGCATTAGTTCACTGAGATGTCAGATTCGTTTGTTACCATAGAACAAATTAACCTATTCTAACTAATATGGAAACGTAGAAAATGTCATTAGGACTAAAGAACCTACGTGATAGTGGGAGTAATAGTGTGTAGGCCGTCTCTGGGGAACTAGATACCAGATGACATTAATGAGACTAATTTCACATCTCACTTTTACCTTATTGACTATTCCATCTCTCCCTCATTCTAAATTAATGCAGATAATGTCAGAGGTCTTGCAACTAAGTAGTTTTTTTAGGAGATAGGTTAACCTAATATTATCACGTGTTGAAGAGAGGTTACTGAAGATTCTCTGATAAATACCTTATCAGTGACTGAAAAATCATATTGTATGGTTAGTTTTTGACTCTTGGTTAAATTTTTAGTTTTAGTCACCCATATTATTGCACTTGTGATAAAGTGTACACATGATATTGATTTCTAGTATACAAACAAATTAGTACAATAGTTATCTTTCCTAACTACAGGTTAGAATCACATAGGAAGTTTCAAGAACATTATTGCCTACTTCCAAAGTTTCTAATTTAATTTTTCTGGGGTGGAGTCAAGCCAAGGTTTTAATAGCTCGCCAGGTGTTTCTAATATTGGTCAACTCAGCTACCATAGATGATAAAAACAGAATGCAATGTGACTGCATAAAGTCACCTTTTACCAGAACCTTTCACCATCTTTGGCTCTTTCAATACTTTCTGTAATAGGAAGATTCCTTCAAAGGTGTTTAATTATCATTCCATACATAAGTCTGATTAGGGAGAAAACTAGCCCATGCCAAAATAGGAGAATAAAATCCAATACTGTCAAAGAAACAAAGATCTTTGAGACTGATGCCAAGAGTAGTTTAAGACACTGTCCTGAATTATGCAACTATACGTCTCTCTGCTTTGACTTCAGTTTGATGAATCAAACATTTGTTGAGGGTTACATACAACCCATCCTATGCCTGATGCTAAAGGCATAAAAATAAAATTTAAGATTAAATTTTAACTCTTAAGGTAAGCAGAGCCTGTTACAAAAAACAAAGGAAAACAAAAAATAATATCAATAGGGTATAGTACTTTGGGCTTCTGCTCAGAGATACAGAGAGTTGAAAAGAATGATGCCTCCAGGGCCGGCCCCGTGGCTTGGTGGTTGAGTGAGCGCGCTCCACTGCTGGCGACCCGGGTTCGGATCCCGGGTTCGCACCGGCACGCTGCTTCTCCGGCCATGCTGAGGCCGCGTCCCACATGCAGCAACTGGAAGGATGTGCAGCTATGACACACAACTATCTACTGGGGCTTTGGGGGGAAAAAATAAATAAATAAAATCTTTAAAAAAAAAAAAAAAAAAAAAAAAAAGAATGATGCCTCCACCCTTACAACAGCAACAAAATGATGGACAAACAGCAAAAGATGGCTGTATCAGAGAGCTGATTCACAGGGCAATCAACGAGACTGAAATCTAAGGAAAGACACGCACCTGTGAGGAACAAGAGGATGAGAGCACCTGCTTACCTGGGGAAGACGCAGCGGGGTGCCAGCAAGAAGACTTCAGCTAGAATAGTTAAAAATTGGTGAAGATTTAGTGTGGGATTTGAGAGAGTATCGGGGCCCCCAGGGGCCACACATATGGAGTGGGGCTTTCACACTCTCCTGGAGGATTCCACTCCCCCATGGATCTCAGTGGAGACACACACACAAACACAAACACACATAATCTGGTGAGTGTCCTGTGAGACCTTCCTTCTTGTTGCATGCCCTGAGAACAACAGCTGCTGTGGGGGAGGCAAAAAATTCTGCCCAACTCTTCCTCCATAATTCCCCTAGAGATCAAAAGCCTTACCCAGCTCTGGCAGTCATGATGGTGGCAGTGTTCTTTACCCTTGGATTCCAGCTGAAAAACCATTACAGCTGGAGAAGGGAACAGAAAAATAAACCTTTGCTTCTGGGGGAGGATGTACTGTACTTACAGCTGGAGGAATGGGAGCACTGAAACTGTTCCACTCCCCAAACCCAAAACGTAGTGCTTACCTAACACTGAGACTTAACGGGACAAAGGAAAATGCCACACTGACTTGACCTCCTCAATATGCTAACAAGCATCAAATAATGAGAAACAGTGAATATTGTTGGGAGAGTGGCAAGAGCTCAGCAAAGGGAAACTGTGGGTGGAAAAGGTATTGAGAAAAATCCTCCAGAAAACTAGCCTCCTCAATTCCTCTACTAATAACTTGAGTTATAGGCAGGGCTGATTTGCCAGAGGATTTTTCTCAGTTTCTTCAACCCTCATCTTCACATCTTCCCTTTGCACAGTTTGCCCTTTTGCATCCCACTTATAAGATTTGTCCCCATACTCCTCCTCCACACAATCCTCCCAGTTCTACAGGCTCTCCCAGTCACATTCCACTGTCATCAGATTCAGAAAGTTCCATGGTATTTATAAATCCCTGAGATGCTATGTCATGAACGGATATTTAGTTTTGTGAAATGCTTTTTTCTGCCTATACTGAGCTCATCATGTGATTTTTCTTTTCATTCCATTAATATGGTGAAATAAATTGTTTGATTTTTTAATGTTAAAAATTATTGAAATTAAATTACTGAAATGAACTCCACTTCATCATGATTTATTAACTTGCAGTATACTACAAGATTTTATTTGCTAATAAGTTGATCAAGATTTTTGTGTCTGTGTTCAGGAGGAATAGCGGTCTGTAGTTGTGGTTTTTTTTGTGTGAAATCCTCATCTGATTCAGTATCACAGTATCTTAGAAAATGTGCTGGGAGATGTTTGTTCCTCCTGTTTCCTAGAAGAGTTTGTGCCAGTTTGGTATTGTCTTGTTTATCTGTTTAAATGTCATTTTTCAGGAAAGACATGAGGCCCTGTTTTCCTTGTGGTAGTATTTTTACCCAGGGATTCTATTTCTTTAACAGATATAGAGCTGTTTAGGTACTCTACTTCATAAATTTATTTTGGTAACTGTTTCTTTCAAAGAATTTGTGTATACCCAGTAAATTTTCCAATTTATGTGTTCTTCATAATATTCTCTTATTATATTTTAGTATTTATATGATCTGTGGTGATATCTCTTTTGTTGCTCATATTGGTAGTTTGTGTCTTCTGTATATTCTTATTAGTCTGATTAGATTTTTATCAATTTTATTCATCTGTTGCAAGGTCTGCTTTCTGTTTCATTGATTTTTTTCTTTTTAAAAATTTCTGTCATTGATTTCTATTTTCATATTTGTTATTTCCTCCCTTCTACTTAGTTCAGGCTTAATTTTCCCTTTTTTATGAATTCTTAGAAGGGAATTCAAATAATTTATTATGGATCTTTGTTTTTCTTTACTTTTTAAACAGTTTATTGAATTATGATTCACATTAACACACAATTCGTCCATTTAAAATGTATGATTCAATGGATTTTAGTATATTCACCGAGTCGTGCAGCCATCACTACAATCCATTCTAGAACATTTTCTCTACCCAAAAAGAAACCTCACATCCTTTAATCGTTACCTCTTCCACAAGTACCATCACCCTCCAACCCTTGGCAATGGCTAAGCTACTTTCTGTCTCTATAGATTTGTGTATTCTGGACGTTTCTCACAGGAGGGTGATATAATATTTGGTCATTTGTGACTGGCTTCTTTAACTTAGTATAGTGGGTTGAATGGTGGCCCCCCAAAAGATATGTGCACCCAGAACATGCGAATGTGACCTTATTTAGGAAAAAGTGTTACATATGTAATTACGTTAAGAATCTCAAGATGAGATCATCCTGGATTAGAGTTGGTCCTAAATCTAATGACAAATGTAGTCATAAAAGAACAGAACAGGAGAAGACATATAGTGGAGAAGGCAGTGTGAAGACAGAAGCAGAGATTGAAGTGATGCATCTACAAGCTAAAAAGCACCTAGAATTAATAGCAGCCACCAGAAGTAGGAAAGAGCATGGAACGAATTCTCACTCAGAGCCTCTAGAAGGAACCAATCTTTCCAACACTTGATTCTGGACTTCTGGTCTCCAGAACTGAAAGAGAATAATTGCTATAGTTTTAAACCACCCAGTTAACGGTAATTTGTTACAGCAGCCTGAGGAAACTAATACACTTAGCATAATATTTTCAAGATTCATCCACTTTGTGGCATGTATCAGTACTTCATTTCTTTTTATTACTAAATAATATTCCATTGTATGGATATGCCACATTTTATTCAGCCATTCATCAGTGGATGGACATTTGTGCTGTTTCCGCTTTTTGCTATTATAAAACAATGCTGCTATGAACATATATGTAAAAATTTTTGTGTGGACCTGTCTTTTAAATTATCTTAGGTATATATGGAGGAGTGGAATTGCTGGATCATATAATAACTTTATATTTAACCATTTGAGAAATTGTCAAACATTTTTCTAAAGCAGCTACACCATTTTATGGTCTACCAGAAGTATGAGATATCCAATTTCTCAACGTCTTTGCCAACATTTGTTATTATTTGTTTTTCTGGTTATAGCTATACTATTAGGCATGAAGTCTTTTTGTTTTGTTGATTTGCATTTCACTGAAGGCTAATGATGCTGAGCATCTTTTCAAGCACTTATTGGCAATTTATATATCTTCTTTGGAGAAATGTCTATTCAGAGTTTTTGGCAATTTTAATTGGGTTTGCACACAGAGAAAAGGCCATGTGAGGGCACAGCAAGACAGCAGTCATCTGCAAGCAAGGAGAGAGGCCTCAGGAGAAACCAACACTACCGGCACCTTCTTAGACTTCCAGCCTCCAGAACTGGGAGAAAACAAATTTCTGTTGTTTAATGTACCCAGTCTATGGTACTTTGTTATGACAGCTCTAGAAAACTAATACATATGTTTTCTCTTTTTCCCATCTGTTCTTTGTTCTGTTTTTCCTTTCTCTTTGATTCCTGTGAATTTATTAAGCATATTTTAGGAATTTATTTTTTGTCAACTATTGGCTTATTAATTATATCTCCTTATTTGTAGTTTTAATGATTGTGCTATGCTTTACAATATGCACCTTTAACTCACCCATCTACTTTTGAATAATATTCCATTACGTACATAAGAAGCTTAAAACACACCTGTTCTTCACGTACATAAGGAGGATACAGTATACCTTATTTGCCTATTTCTTATTCTTTATGCTATTGTTGTTGTACATTTTACTTCTACCTATTACAAAGCACATGATACATAGTTATTGTTTTTTACATTAAACAGCCAATTGTCTTTTAAAATTACTTAAAAATGGAAAATGCCTACATATTTATCATATCTTTTGTTCTACATTCTTTTGGGAAGGTCCACATTTCTGTCTAGTATCATTTTCCTTTGTTTGAAGAACTTCTTTTAGCGTTTTTTGTAGTATAGTTTTAATGGTAATAAATTCTCTCAGTTTTTCTTTGAAAAATCTTTATTTCATCCTCATATTTGAATGATATTTTGCTGCATATAGAATTATATTTTGGTTTTATTCCCCTTAAAAATCTTTAATCAATTATCTTCTGGTCTACAAACTTTCTTTGTTCTTCTGTATGTAATGCATATTTTTATCTTTCAATGCTTTTATGATTTTCTTTTTATCACGGATATTCATCTATTCGATTGTTATGTATTTTCTTGTGATTTTCTTTGTGTTTATCCACTGTGGCTCATTGAGGTCTTGGATCTCTGGGTTTACAGTTCCTACACAAATTTGGAAAATATTTGATAATTATTTTTTCAAATGTTTTTCCACTCACCATCTCATTCTTAGATCCCATTTACACAGATATTAGACTGCTTGACACTTCTTTATTTTTCTAGAATGTCTAATCTGCTCTTAATTTAGCCCTGCTATTTAAGGTTTAAGATATTATTTTCATCTAGAAGTTCCTTTAGTTTTTCTTATGTCTTCCATTTCTCTCGTCATTATGTTGATACTTGCCTTTAAACACCTGAAATTTGTTATAATTACTATTACAACATCTTTGTCCTCAAATCTCATCATCACTGTGGGGCTTGGTTTTATTCAACAATTTTTCTCTTGGCTAGGGATCACTTTTTCCTGCTTCTTGGAATAGCTGGTACTTTTTTGTAGATGCTAGGTATTTAGAATTTTATCTCATTGAATATCTGGATTTTATTGACTACCTGAGTTCCAAACTTTATTCTGACAGGCAGTCAAGCCATGTGAGATTCAGTTTGCTTTTGAGGTCTATTTGTAAACTGTGTAAAGACAGTTCTAGGGAATACTTTACTCTGGGGCTAAGCTCCACTGCTGAAGTGCTTTCCTTCTTTGGTCTGGATTGCATGTCCTTAGTGATCAACAATAACTCTGCAGTCTGGCTGATGGAAAATGGAAAGTCTCCCAACTCTGTGTGAAATTTAGAAACCACTTAGCATCATGTTCCCTGGTCACGCTTTGTACAACCTAGTTGAGTTTCACATGGCACATCTTAGTACTCAGTAAGTACTCAAGGGGCCTCTTATGTAGATTCTGGGGCTCTTTGTCTGCATATGCCCTGTTCTCCTAACATTCTTCTACAGCCTCCAGCCTCCTCAGATACAGTAAACTCCAAAACTCAGTGAGATCATCATTCTTTATTTGGAGATCTCCTCTCTCATCAGAGATCTAGAATATGCTTCCACATTAAAAGATGTGCAACTATGACACACAACTATGTACTGGGGCTTTGGGGAGAAAAAGGGAAAAAAAAGGAAGAGGATTGGGAATAGATGTTAGCTCAGGGCCAGTCTTCCTCAGCAAAAAGTGGAGGATTGGCATGGATGTTACTTCAGGGCTGATCTTCCTCACAAAAAAAAAAAAAAAGCCATAGTAATACAAAGACTCACTTTGTTTTCTTTTTTCTCAACATCACAAAACAGTACTGCCTATTGCCCAATATATGAAATTACTTGTCCAGTTTCCTAGAGGTTTTGGCAGAAAGAAATTTACATATGTTTACTCTTCATTTTTAGCAGATGGAATTGCTTTTTAATATACAAAAACATGAAAAATTTTGGTTATTTTTCTTTAAATTTCTCCAATTCAATCTGAAAAAATATCTGTGATGACACTCATTCTTTCCACTTTTCTAAGAGATAATATTTTACTCTTTCTCTTCACAGTCTCTCTACATGTGCTATGGATCCAATCTCTTCATAAGCTTCTAGAAAGCCTCCTTAATTATTTCTTTCCAATGTTCCTTTTTTTCTCTGCCCTCTAGATCCTTTTTCCTAGGTCTACAAATACAGTAGTTTAAAAAAAGTTTAACAGTCATACTTTTCCTTTAAGTAATTTTTTCTTTAGCCAAAACACCTTGACTTAGTATTCTGCTATAGTTCAATTCTCATTTAGTACCAATTGATGGTATTTTATTTTCTACATTGTTATCCTCGAAAATGGCCACAAATAAGGTCACTAAACTCAAAGAAAATCGTGTGTGCTTAATTCTCTTAGTACTTAATGTATCGTGTATTGTTTAACACTGGTGTTAAACACTGGTGTTTCTTTCCAAAGTTCTTTTTTCTCTTAATCTCCATGAAATCACTTTCTTTTGTTTTATGGTTCTATTATTCTAACAGTTCCTTCTTTGTCTCTTTTATTGGTCTCAACCACCAGTTTCAGAATAGAGGTGGATACTACAAGAGAAAGAAAAATAGGGAAATGATATTAGTTTAGTTGAAATAATAAGGGATGTGAAATCAATTGGTAATGCCATACACTTATCTAAAACCTTCTAGAACATCAAAGTGGAGAAATATTATTTTGTAACATCACCATAATAAACTGAAATTAAACCTTCAATTTAATTTTAAATTAAATCAAATAAAAACTTTATATATAATATATATGTATGTCTGACAATTAGTGAAGCTTTGACTATATATATATACATACACATGCATACAGTCATTTTATTGATTATAAGAGATGTTAGAGTTACTTGTAGGCTATTTATAATTCATTCTGAAGATCTAGAATGGGTCTAAAACAGGTCAGAAACTAGGAATACATATTAATTCCTCATTAACAATAAACATTTCCTTACGTGTTAGATTCAATTCCAGAGTAATAGCTCCTATTATTATTTCCTGTGCTTTCTAAATAAAAGTGTTACACTTATATGGCCCCACCAAGTGGCCATAATAAGACCGGTATGCTATGTGCCGTAAATTTGTGTTTGCGTGTGTGAATGTGTGTGTGTGTGTGTGTGTGTGTGTACCTGTGGTGGATAGCGGGAGAAGAAAATGTCATTATACTAAATGACTTATTTGACCAAGGTATACCACTAGCAAATTGTGGGCCACTGACTAAAAATGTCTTGTCAATCAGTCATGCTGTTGTTGTAGTACAATGTTAACAAGATTATGGAACGTATGAAAGAAATTCAATGCTTAAGAGCCAGGAAATAATCATTTTGTTATACTTGACATACTGCTATACTTGCTATACTTATTGGAGTATGGTGTCCTCTTATGATCTCTACATACTAAAAAATATTTGAAGAAATTAAAAACTAGTGAAAGAGTAGTAGCAGAAATGCTAATAGAGGAAGACTGTGGAGAAGATCTAATAGGATGAGTTTATCTGATTTTAAAAGAAGACAGGTGATATAGTCTTTAAGTATGTTAAATCCTAACATTAGAATATGAGAATTAACTACAAGTATTTGTTAAGTAGCCAAAATATGTGATACATGATCTTGAGGGCTATGAGAAGATGTAGCCTTCTCATCACTTTTGTCAGTAAACTTGTCATCTAGCTAGAGTGACAATTCCTGTAAAGGTGAAATATTAAGAAGAATTACAAGAAAATTTAATTATGGTTTAGTAAAATAATGCAAGTAGTATCCAAGGCAGAACATGATGAATTTTTAAATAAATAGAGACAGAGATGTTTGAAGTATAATGGTGCTTTCCTATTCACCAGTATCATCAGTGCAAAAATAAGGCAAAAATAGTTTGAAGTTTCTCCTTTCTTCCAAAAAACTGGAATAAGTGATTTCGCAATATGCTCTTCCCCATTTGACAAACCATATCATGGGTTGGTAGGTGATCAAAGAGAGCAATCATCTAAGCTGGGATACAGGGCTCAGAGTTACTCTTTAACTATGTAAGATAACTTCCTCTCAACATTGGAGTAATCAACACGCTAAAAAATTTGAAAAAAATGTGGAGAGGTAAATATGTGATGAAGTCAACAGGCTTCCTGTGTGTGTCTGCCTAGAGTTTCAGATTTAATGGGCCACATATAAGAAATGAAAAAAAAAGCTTAGACACGGGATAGGGAAGCCAAATTGGAGACACCAACAGAAAACGTGATCTCTGGTAGCAGTCACTTTCAGTGATTCCTAATACATACCTCAGAGAAGACTGATAGAAAACCTGTCTTTTCAGCTTTGGCTCTGTTTAGGTAAAGGTAGGAAAGCAAGAGGTATGATAGGAAGAGGTACTATCAAGAGAAGCAAGAAAATAAACTTCAATAAAATCACCCCCAAATGGACTGCAAATATTAAAATAGATTCAAAATATACTCAAATAGATTTGTTGATTAAAAAAAATAGAAAGACTGATGGTGAGGGAATTTTCAACAAAGGGTGAAAGAAAAAGAGATTATCACAAAAGAACCAACACATTTGTATAAGAACCAGTTAGAAACCCTAGATTTTAATGTGAAATTATAAAATAATAAAATTTTATGTTTCATATGAGAGTTAACATTTCATTTTTTTGGTGAGGAAGATTGTCACTGAGCTAACATCTGTGCAAATCTTCCTCTATTTTGTATGTGGGATGCTGCCACAGCACGGCTTGATGAGCAGTGTGTAGGTCCGCACCCAGGATCTCAACCAGCAAAACCTGAGCCACCGAAGTGGAGCATGTGAACTTAATCACTACACCACTGGGCTGGCCCAAAAGTCAACATTTTTATTGGTATCACTAAAAGAATGGGTGTGACTAACAAATTAATAAAAAAAAAATAAGGGAATTAAAAAAAAAAAAAAACTACAACCCCAAAAAGTCATTAAAAAGTGACACGAAAATAAATGATAGCATTAAATTTTTAAAAATCAGAAAATCAGAATTGTTTTCCAGTTGTACTCAACTATCCTGTCAGAAGATTCAGATGGACAAACTGGAAATGGCAATATTATAATATTATTCTTATTGTCATCATAACATATGCTTTTACCGTAGATGCAATGAAATATAGTGGTCTAGAAAGGCTGCAAGTAGAAAATATTAACAACAACAACAAAAGTGGTGGAACAACACAAATATCAGATAGATTACACATTGTAGAAAGAAAAAAACGTTACTAGAGAAGAAAGGAACTAAGTAATTAGGAAAGTTTAAACATCAGTTTATAGTAATTTATAACTTCTACTGTTGTATGCAGCCAAATTTCAAGAAATATAAAATTGTATGCCCCTATTTTTGTAATATTAACTGTCTCAATAATTTATATATTTATCAGACAAAAATCATCAATAAGAATACAGAAGTGACTTTTGGAAGGTCACTTAACTCTCTAGTTTTGTTCATGTATAAAATTAGGAGTTTGAACTAAATGTTTTTCAAAGGCTAATGAACTATTTTGCAAATCTAATTATTTAGAAAGATAAATTCAACAATTGAATTATGCACACATTTTGTAAAATCTGCTGTCCATATGTGTGTGTATTATTAAGTAAGATTAAGTTTATTCTAAAGCTAAGAAGAGAGTTACCCACTTAGAATAACCCTCTAGTAAATTGTTTTACACAGTGAAGAATTTTTTTATGAAGTAATTCATCACCTCTTATTTATGCCTTAGGAGTTTGGATTTATTTAGAGTGAGTTTCATTAAAATGAGCCACACTCATAGCTCAATCTGTTAGAATATATTTCCACCAAAGTAATTGACATCAAGTGCACTTTAATGAAACAGGATCCCTGTCACAGATTCATTGGAAAGGGTTTAATTTTGCCAGACCCTGCCACAAAATTACCATATAGCATTGAGATATCCAGTGATGCAGGAAAAAAATTACTTAATTAATATTAGCTCTTTTTAGCATTGTTATGAAAAAGTGTACCAGCTTGCCAAGTTGAATTTTTTTAGCATATCTGGAGGCCACCACTATGGAATTGTTACTCTTGTGTGGAAAGAGCATGGAGGTTAAGGTAGTGCCTTCTAGAGGAGACTGTGGTTTTACTCTTTTCTGGTTGTTTGACAATGGATAGATACACGTTTGAACCCTTCTGTGCTTTGGTTTCTTAACCACTCTATGCTACATACTTTTTTCTCAAAAATGATGTGCTATTCTCCTGAAAAGACTGCTGTTAGAAATAAAAAGAGATAAAACATAAAACAATAATTAACAATATGCCTGGTACAAAATATATGTTGGAAAGGTATTACCCATTTCTACTTTCATTATTATCAGAATGATCATTTAGTTCAGTGTGCCACAGTAGATTATTACAAGCACATTAAATCCAAAATCAAGCTATGACCCCCATTGTCAAACTCTGAAGAGACAATTTCTCTGTCTTCAATGATTCTTAAATTGTCAGGGGAAATTACAGGTAAACATATCAACCATCAAGGGAAGAAAAGAGCAGTGCCATAGTTTAGTGCTTAGTGGCCTCAAATCACAGTGGTTTCCATTCAAATGCGGAGAGTTGATGAACCATTCAATATTTTAATATGCAAACATCGTTTCATTTTAAGCTATATACTGTTTTAATAACTGTAAAATTATCCAAATTCAAGAATAAATATATTCTGGATCTTCCTGTCCTGGAATCAATCAATTATTTAGTTCAAATAAGTTTAAGTGAGCAAGTTCAGTTTTACAATCATCAACTTTACTCTTAGATCTGAGTATCTGCAAAAGTCTACCCTCACACCTGTGGTAGCAGAAGGAACTACTATTTATGAAAAAACATAACAATAGAATTCTGTGGCCACAAAGGAGAGTAGACAATTTTCTTTTAAATTCTCTGTGAATTTTAGTTTGTAGGTCAAATTGTAAACTCCACAGCTCCCTGACATTTAGCGGTCCAGGAGGTGGATTCCAGCACATGCAGAATCACAACATATACAGACTACACTTGAGAATGTTGACTAACATGATAAAAGAACTGTCGGGGGACAATTCTCCATGAATCTCTGTGTTTCTTCACATCTTGGGAGAGAGTCAGTGACTGTACATTGTTCCAAATGACCTTTTCAAAGATATTTGAAGAGTACACAACCTTGAAAGATAGAAATAACGTCTCTCTCCAGAGCAAAGGACAAGTTTGGTTATAGTCTTGGAAGGTAGAGACAGTACCTCCTCCTGGAGCAAAGGGCAGGCATGTTTGGCTATTACAAAAGCTTTGGGTTCTTAATCTCAATGTTCCTCTCCTGCAACACAGCCCACTGCACGAGAGGTGTCGTCTAGCCATCTTCGTGTTGCCTGTGGGAGTCAGGGCTCAGGTAGCTGACACAAAATTGCTGCTACTCTGGCTCATGCAATTGCTCTGATAATATTCTGTCCTTGTCTCTGACTCAGGCATCTCTTGAGTCAGATACTGTTGCAGCCTAACTTGTTAGCTTGTAAATAGAGCCTCATACCTTTCACAGCTCTTGACAAGAACAAACCAGGTATGTTTTGCAAACACTTGCAAAAGAGAAGATATTCCTTAGTTTAAAGTTTAAGAATAGATAAGTTCTAACCTGGTATCACACAGAAATAGGTGATATATTTTAAAGTATATAAACCATTCAAATTAAAAATAAGCCACTTTTATAATTGAAGAGTATAGACAATATTAAAATAGCAACAACAAAAAAACAGTTATTAAAGACATAAAGAACAAGAAATTGAATTAGAAACTTGGTGAGCTTTACTTAAATCAAAGAAAGGTATAATATAATATTTAAATATGCCAACTTCAGTTGGGGCAGGGGAATTAACTATGACATTTTCACCAGCTGAGGCCTATAGTCCTTTGCTCTTTCATTCAACAAACATCTTTTGATGGATTCACTCATTCAACCCTTTCCTCTCTCAGTGCTTGAAAAAGAGCAGACATCTATTGAATTCTGTCACTAGACATTTTAGCTGATATGTGGTATTATATCAGCTTTTCCCATGGAGAATAATTGCTATCTAATACTACGTTATCATCAGCTATCAGCAACTCTGGATATACTGACATTTCCAAATACATACATAAACACATATATACATACATAAATACTTACATATATACATTAATTAACATAAAAATAAAATTTCAAGAAGTCTCCAAGTTCTAAGAGTAAATGAATAAAAATCAATAACAGCACATTATTTATTCAAATGACTCATAAAGCCTTTGCCAAAAGTGGATCCAAAAGAAATAATCATTTCACAGATAATGAAAATAGTGATTAAAAGAAACTATAACACCAACAATCCATCAGTTGATGCTTTTAAGCTTCTACTGAGCACATTTTACACAATGCGTCTTTTTATAAAATTTATTAAATCACATACTAGAAGCATAGTTACATAGCTATACACTATAGATACAAAAATAAAAACAGACATAAAATAACTGTTTTGTTTGCAAAATAATTGATTAGATATTGTAACAGAGAAACGCTGAGGATGCTTTGATAAAATGTATTCATTCAGCTAGAATATTTAAGACTCTACTATTTGTAATATACAGTTTGAGCTTTGGAAGATATAGTGATGAATGAAAGAGATAAAATCCCTTTCCTCATAGATCTTACATTCTAGAGTAGGAGACCGGTAATAAACAAACTACATGAGTAAAAGCATATGTTAGATAATATACCACGGGGTGATAAATGCTTACAGAAAGAAAACACAGGGTAAGTAACGGGATAGAGAATGACCTTTGGAGGCAGGGTGCTATTTCATACTAGGCAGTTAGAGAGTTCTGAAAAGGGGATACTTGAAGAGGAAACTGACCAACAAGAAGGAGCAGGCCCTGTGAATACTAGGGAAAAGAGTGTGGCGGATGGAGTAAACTGAAGCAAAATGATGTATACACAAGGCCGTGTATGGCTTTGATTTTATTTAGAGTGACATGAAAGGATAAATAATGAAAAATAGCATTCAGTTGGACAATATAGAAATAATTGTTGTCCTTGACAAAATATTTTTATTGAATTATGGGAAGGAAACTCCAGATGAGCCTATAAAATGCCTGGAAGTCTACCATATAATGCTAATCAACTCTATATCTCATCCTTTTAGATTATTTGACAGTTCTCCCCTGCCTCAAACCTCTAGTACATCTTCTACTCTTTTCATTCCTAGTGTTGTCAGGATAATCTCAATTGTAGCCTCATTTATTTGCTCAACTTGCAAAAACGTTGTCAATACTTATTCTTTATTTTCCTCCTAGCATCTTACTTTTCCTCTCTTACATCTACTCCTATCAACATATTAACAATGTTATTTTATTTTTTTGTAAATGTAATAGAAATACAGAAAAAGAAAAAATTGATAATTGTTAGCATAAAATGATATGTTTATGAATTTTTAATATGAAACAAGTATAATAGGCAGTACACTCTTCGACATCGGTCTTAGCAACATCTTTTCAAACACCACGTCTGACCAGGCAAGAGAAACAATAGAAAAAATAAACAAATGGGACTACATCAAACTAAAAAGCTTCTGCACAGCAAAGGAAACCATTAACAAAACGAAAAGACAATCTAACAACTGGGAGAAGATATTTGCAAACCATATATCTGATAAGGGCTTAATCTCCAAAATATATAAAGAACTCATGCATCTCAACAACAAAAAAACTACCAACCCAATTAAAAAATGGGCAAAAGACCTGAACAGACATTTCTCCAAAGAAGATATACAGATGGCCAACAGACACATGAAAAGATGTTCAAAATCACTAACTATCAGGGAAATGCAAATCAAAACTACAATGAGATATCACCTCACGCCCGTCAGAATGGCTATAATTAACAAGACAGGAAACAACATGTGTTGGAGAGGATGTGGAGAGAAGGGAACTCTGATACACTGCTGGTGGGAGTGCAAACTGGTGCAGCCACTATGGAAAACAGTATGGAGATTCCTCAAAAAATCAAGGATACAACTACCATATGATCCAGCTATTCCACTGCTGGGTATTTATCCAAAGAACTTGAAAACACCAATTTGTAAAGGTACATGCACCCCTGTGTTCGTTGCAGCGTTATTCACAATAGCCAAGACTTGGAAGCAACCTAAATGCCCATCAAGGGATGAATGGATAAAGAAGATTTGGTATATATACACAATGGAATACTACTCAGCCATAAGAAACGATGAAATCCAGCCATTTGTGACAACATGGATGGACATTGAGGGTATAATGCAAAGTGAAATAAGTCAGAGGGAGAAGGTCAAATAACGTATGATTTCCTTCATTAAGTAGTAGATAGTAACAACAATAAACAAACACATGGAGACAGAGATTGGATTGGTGGTTACCAGAGGGGAAGGGGGGAGGGAGGAGGGTGAAAGGAATAATTTGGTACGTGTGTGTGGTGATGGGTTGTAATTAGTATTTGGGTGGTGAACATGATGTAATCTATGCAGAAATAGCAGTACAATGATGTACACCTGAAATTTTTACAATGTTATAAACCAATGTTACTGCAATAAACAAAAAATTAAAAAAAAACAAAGGATAAAAGTCTATTTAGAGAAAAAGAAGAAACATTTCATTTTTGAAAAAAAACAAACAAGTTAAGCAAGGAAAAATATTTATCAAAGTATCAGCTTTATACAGAGAAGGTTTTCCCAGTAAGACTCACCACTTATCTATTTTAGATAATGTTTTTTTCAAAGCCAAGATTTTCAAAATGGTGATTGTCTCATTTTTAATGTGAACGGAGTACTCAGAATTCAAACCTGAATGTTCAACTTGTCTTCCTTTCCTATTCCAATGCTTCTTTTTTTATCTCCCTAAATTAATGAACAATAGAGTAGACTAAACCGAGACTAAATTTAAATGTATGTTTGCATAATGACTATAATTGCTGAATGAATATATTCAATTCTTTGTTCATTTTTTTTTTTCTAAATGAAAGTGAAAATTTGGTATGTAAAGAATCTCTCAGAGAAGTAGGCAGAGAAAGGATTCTTTTTCTGTTTCAGACCTGCCCATCAAGTGATTTTCTCCATCCAAGTTCCAGCTGAACTGCCTGTTTCCAGTACGTCAGAACTCTCTCTAAAGGCCACATCTGACAGTGCGACTGCTAATGCCAAGCCAAGACATGAAAATTGACAGGACTCTCTCAACTTCTTGTAGACTGATGACCTTTTTGAAACCTAATACAAAATAGGATGTACTGAGGGAAACATTTGGGGATTTCTCAGTGTAACATATGTTTTGAGGCATTAACTTGATTTATACAAGAAGCAAGGAAAGACATTTTATAGATTTTGCACAGATGCTGTGTTCAATTGAGGGAAGTTTATAATAAAATCTGAAAAACTAAATTAAAATAATAGCAGTATAGCATTGTTGATTTATTTATTTTTTAAACAGACAGGTTAAAACAATTTTGATTTGACTTTAACTTACCTAATAAAGCTTCCACTAGAAAGATTAGAGGAATTTTTCTGCAGATATATGGGGTTTACAAAGCACTTTTTCTTAAAATGCCATTTTGTTTATAAAATTTTATTTTTCTTTAGCAAGATCAGTAAGAACATGGACACGCCACTGAAGATGGAATCAGTGAAAAATATTGTGCTAAGGCAAACATTAGGAAATATTCCACTTACATTTTGTCTAAAGCAAATCCAACATTTTAAATAAATTCAATGAAACATAAAGAAGCAAAGTGCCTAATACTTCTCTAACATCAGTCATGTAGTTATACGTGTGGCATGTGCGGGTATACACGTGTGCATATATAATTTATTCTTTTTATTTTTTCATGTGGCCTCGATGGACAGAGACATTATAAAGTGGTGTATGAATTGTGGTGATTGAATAAAAGCTATATGAACCCTTTTAGAGGAAAGGAAATATGGGATAAAATAAGGAAATATTTTTACGGCCATAATCTTGACATATCAAAAAATAAGATAAACAGAATTTGTCAATTAAATTGTATAAAATTTAAAATTCCATTTTTTAAATGCACTGGCCATATTTCAAGTGCTCAACAGTCCCAAGTGGCTGCCACTATTGTTTTGGGCAGAGCTTATTATATAATGTTTATATCGTGGCAGAAAGTTCCATCGGACGGCGCTAGTCTAGAATTGAAAAAACCTTTTGATAAAGTTTGGATTTATTTTTCTCCCTGCTCTTTTTAACCTCATTGCTGGGGGTATACAAGCATCATATTTTTACTAAATTTACCACACATTCACAATAAAATCTTTATTTTGAGATGTATTATTAAGAAAACTAGGCATAAATTCATTTGTCGTATTTTGTTATTATACTTTCAAAATATCTAGAGTCTCTTCATTCTTTACAATGGTAATTTGTGTCTGCTCCCTTATCTTTCTCATCTGTTTGCTTAGAAAACCAGCTTTTCATTTCATAGATTTTCTCTGTTGTCTTATGTTTTTAATTTCACTGATATGTTCTCTTATCTTTATTATTTCTCTCTACTTTCTTTGAGTTTAATTTGCTCTTCAATATTCCATTTCTCTCATGTAGAAGGTTAGATTATTTTTTGGAGAACTTTTGGGGAAAGGGTTGACTTAGGTGAAAGCTGAGAGAAAAAAAGTAAAAATCAATCAAACAAAAAAAAAAGCTTGCTTTCTCAGCTTAGCAAGAAGGCCCCTCTGATTGGGATCCACCTCCTTGCACTGTGCTAAGAAAAGTGCTCCTCACCAAGGGCCCCATTACTTCTTTTTTCAGTTTATGGAGATTTCTTTTCCAGATTCCTCTGGCCAAAGAAAATGGGGCTACTGTTGAAGAATATGAAGATTCTTTCATGGAAGCTCTGTCAGGGTGCCTGCCCTCAGCTCAAAGCCACCATAAAATATTGACAAAATAACATTAACTGGATAACGCACCCCTGTACACATCGTCTCTTCAAGTTTTAACTTCTCTTCCCAATTCACCTGCTTATTATTTATTTTTCAGAGCCTTCAGATAGTTCCTCTTTTATTTTGTCCAGAGATTTTGATCTTTGGGAAAGAAAGTCTCTAGTGGACTTACTCTAACTTAAATGGTGTAGTGAGACTCTTGTTTTACACAGAAATCAAAATGAGAGAAACACAGTGATATGTTTATATTTAAGCAGATATATTTTTATATCCACTACTCTTAATTCCTTTCATGTAGATTCTATTTTCCACCTGTTTTCATTCTAATGTATGTCCTTCAGCGTTTCTTCTAGTGTAGATCTTTTGACAGTGAAATCTCTTAGCTTTCAATTATCCCAAATTTTTAAAAATTATTTTACCTCATTTTTGAGGATACCATCTCTAGAAATACAATTGTGGATTGACATCTTTTTTTTCCTTTCTTTGGCTTTTTGAAGATGCCATTCTCTTGTATTTTGGCCTCCAGTGGTTTTGAAAACAAGTCAGCCATCATTTGCATCTTAGTTTCCCTCTCTAGAATGTGTTCTTCTCCTCTGCCTGATTTTTAAGTGTTTCTCTACTTTTGCATTTCAGTAGCTTGACTACGATATTTCTAGGCATGCTTTTCTTTGTATTCATCCTGCTTGATGTTCACTAAAGTTCATGCGTCTCTAAGCTGCAAATATTTTTCACCAAATTTGAGAATTTTCTTATCCATAAGTTCCTCAGATATTTTTTCTGCCCCTTGGTACATTTGTCTTCTTCTAAGACTCCAATTACGTGTAATTTTACTGCCTAATAACCTCCTACCTGAAACTGTCTCTCTCTGTTCACTCATTTTTCTCTGTTCACTATTGTCTCTGCTATTCATAGTAGATAATTTATATTGATCTGTTTTCCAGGCCACTAACTGTTTACTCTGATGTCTCCAATCTAATGTTAAGCTCATCTAGTGCGTTTTTCATTTCCTATATTTTATAATTCAGTTGTTAAATTTCAGTTTGGTTCTTTTTAAAATAGTCTTCATTTCTCTGCTGAGATTCCCCATATGTTCACTCAATATGACCATCGTTTTTCTTAAGTCCTTGAACATATTTGTAATAGATGTTTTAAATTCCTGTTTGCTAATTCCAACATCTGGGTAATTTTGGCATCTGTTTCTGTTGACTCCTTTATCTTTTTGGTGATAGGTCACATTTTCCTGCTTTTATACATATTTTTGAGTTTATATGCCACCTTGTTGATGATACATTATAGTCAGTTATAAAATGTATTATCTTATTTTAAAGAATTTTTTTTTTGTCAAAGAAGTTAAGTTATTTTTGAATCTTTTCATCATTCAGACTTGATTTTATTCTTCCTTAGGGTGGGCCTATTTTAGTTTTGCTCTTAGTCTTAGAATGTAGATCTTACACTAAAATAGAAGTTATCTTGTAGAATAATGAATTTTAATTGGCTGTTCCTAAAGGTGGGTTTAACAAGATTCTGCAAGCACAAAATCTAAATTCAAGGACTATTTGTCAACACCAATGAATCTTTCTCCTCCTATTCCTTTTATATTTTGATGTTAATTGTGTTTCTATTTTTCAGGACATTTTGAAAGTACCAAATTGTTTTAAAGTATCTAATAAGAGAATTAAATTAGATCACTATGAAAAAATAAAATAAAATAGAAGTTATCAAACTATAGCCCAGTGACAAAGTCTAGTGGCCTGTTTTTGTCCACAGCTAAGAATTTTTTTACGCTGAAAAATTAATAAGGATTGATAAAGATTTGGTAAAAAAAAAAAAGAAAAGAAAAAGAAATTAATAAGTGACAAAAGTATTTACTGCCTGTACCTTTATGGAAAATGTTTGCCAAAACTTGTTCTGGGGCATAGTCCTGATAGTCCTTTTTCCAAAGTCCTGGTCTTTCTTTCCTTGTCTTAGAGGAATGTCTGAGAAGTTCAGCAAGATCCTCCAGCTACTAGGCTGGAATTCCAAAGTTTCACAAGAGACGTGACCTCTGGTATCTCTGTTCTGCTCTCAGCCCCATAGCAGCTGCTCTCTGCTAGGCCTCATGGAGTCTTATCCAGTGTATCTGAAGCCCAGCTCTCTGCCAACATTCTGTTGTTGAATCCCATGTGCAGATTACTAGTGCACCCCTCCTTCTCTCCTCACCCTCCTATACAAATATCTCCTCTTGACCCTTGCACTTTTCAGCCACTTCAGCTATGATGTCTGCCTTCTCAGCTCAGCAAGAAGGCCCCTCTGATTGGGACCCACCTCCTTGCACTGCGCTAAGAAAAGTGCCCCTCATCAAACATCCTAGGTGAACCCAAGACACAACTTTACATTACCTGTTTTCCAACAACTGGAAGCACTTACTAGAAGCCATTGCTCTATAGAGCTTGCCCAGTTTATAGTTGTTTATAATAGGAAGATAAATCTGGTACCGGTTGCTATATTATTATGGCCAACAACAGACATTCTCCCCATGTTTTTACATTTGTTGTTGTTAGTGCTGCGGAGTCGATTCCGACTCCTAGCAACTCTGAGTCCAGCAGACGAGAACCCTGCCGGTCTTTTTGCACCATCCTCCCTGCTGGTATCTGCAATACCGGTGGCATAGCATTCAGCATCACAGCAACACCACAGTATGACAACCGACAGATGGTGGTGTCGTTCCCTGACTGGGAAACAACTGAGGCCGCAGCAGTGAGAGCGTCCAATCTTAACCACAAGACCATCAGGGCTGGCTATATTTTATATATCCTCTCTCTTATCCCTCTCTGCCAGGCTCACTGCTTTTTAGGCACACTGACATTTTTCTTCTATATGAAGCATCAAGCTCATTCTCATACCAGAGGCTTTTTTCACTTTCTCTTTCCTCCACCTGAAATACATTTCCTCTCATCCTCATGAGACTAGCGCTTTTTACATCCCAGCTCAAATATCATTATTTCAGAGACCTTCCGCAACCCACTGTACAAGAATTGGCTTGATTACCTCCCGCATCTCCACTTGGTCCTAGTCTATTATGTCAACTTCAGCTTCTCTGCATAGTACATGTCAGTAGCTGATAGTATTGTTTTACTTGTTAGTTCTCTTGTTTATCGTCTGCCCCTTGCCCCATGTGAACGGCGGCTTCTTTTAATCAAGATGTTTGTCAGCCTTGTTACTAATAAATTCTCAGTGTCTAAAACAGTACCCGAAATATAATAATGCAAAGAAGAACACTAGTAAGAGTTAACATTTGTATAATGCTTATGATCTATCAGGCAAGAAACTATAGGCACTTCTACATGTAGCGACTTACTTAATTCTCACAAAAGACTCTATGAGGCAGGTACAACTATTTCCTCTATTTTAAATATAAAGAAATTGAGAGAGAGAGAGGTTAGGAACTTGCTCAGTCATAAGCCGGCAAATGACAAAGTTAAAATATAATTCTGGAAACATGATAGACACTCAAAAAAATTTGTTTGATGAATGAATCTCCAAATGATTTTATTAAGTAATTATATATATGCAATTATATCTTTTGCATAAAATTTTTAAAAAATAGATGTTTTCTTTCTCTTTTTTAATTCTTTTGTAAGGAATTACAAAAAAATGGTTAACAATGGTAAACTTTGGGAAGAATATCTGGGGATAGGAGAAGATAAGAGATGATGGGAGAGACAAAGTTTTGTTTGTATTACGTACTTTGCTTTACAATGTGAATTTTTTAACTTTGTATAAATATTATTGTGTACAACGATTATGGATTGTTTTTCACACTTTAAATTTCTCTATATTAATAAGAACCACATTAACTAATTTCTTATACTTTTATTGCTTCCAACCAAAAGTTATACTAATTTCCTTTCTAACTGAAAGGGAATATAATAGGCAAGTAAAATGGCGAGTGAAAAGGAGATGCGCTAGGACAAAAGGATGAAACAATAAGTAATTAGAATAAAAAATTGGCTGCTCAAAAAACAGGCCCTCTGTATATTCTTATATTTACTCTACAATATTTTGAAAATGGCAAGTGGCCTATAAACGATGCTGGTTTCTAAATGTAACTATATTGCCAAAGTGTCATGGCAGTACCCACTAGAGAATGACACAGAAAAACGTTCTTCAGATATAATTTTTTTTTAAATCAGAGGAGTTTCCATTTCTAGGTGAGATGGACTGACTGTAGGCCAATGCTCCCACCTGATCAAAAAGGAAAGCCAAAAAAAAGAAAGAAAGAAATGATTTCTTTGGGCCGGCCCTGTGGCTTGGTGGTTAAGTGCGCGCTGCGATGCTGGTGGCCCGGGTTCGGATCCCGGGTGCGCATCGAGGCACCAATTCTCCGTTCATCCTGAGGCCGAGTCCCACATACAGCAACTAGAAGGATGTGCAGCTATGACACACAACTATCCACTGGGGCTTTGGGGGGAAAAATAAAATAAATAAAATCTTTAAAAAAAAAAAAGAAATGATTTCTTTGAAGCTTCAAAGAGATCCTGAGGAAGTGGAGGGTTAAGACTTCAAAGAGAGAATAATCCAGGAGAAATAAAATGTCTTCTACAGCCACGTTTTCCCAAGAGTATTTGAAGGAAGAAGGCTGCACTTCAGGAGGTCCATACTTAGGGCTCAGAGAAGCTAACAGATTTGGGAACAGGAAGTTGGGAACCTTATATGCGTATTGTTCCCCTCGGGATATTTGCCAAATTCTGAAGCAGGATAAAGAAGAATAAAAAAACAGACAGGCAAAAAAATCTAAATGGAAACATTTTGAAAAATAAACCTTCTCTTTCTAAGAGAATATTCAATCACAATTCTCATACAATCTCTATATGCTCCAATTTTACTTTATGAGTTCCAAAGTTTAGTAAAACTTAAAACCTAATTAGTAGGCTACTAGAGATAGGATATTAGGCATACATAAAATGAAAGCATGATGTCATTGTGCCTTATCTGCTCATAAGTACAAAAGAAAGAATTTGTATTATTCACATCAATACAGGACTCATCAGGAATATTCTGATAACCTTCTAGTAAGCCCAGAGGGTGTTATGACACCATTCTTTTACTATAGGGTTCTTGGTTAATTTTCATAAAATCCTTTCCAATAATTATCACTTTTCTATGTGACCAATTCATCCATTTTACCTACTACATCAATTTTCCAAAAATTGTTTTTTTAACTGTTTATAAAGTTTAGAAAAAATAGATGAAATAATTTTAACTGTTCGAAGATTTCTCTGAAGTTTTAGTTTATTGGTTTCATTCTGTAGCTGCATTGTAAAGACTGTTACATTTTATAAAAACTAAGATTTCTGGTTATTTTTCTTTGCTTTTGATTATTATTTTCTAGCTTTTCAAACTTTAATTTGTTTATTGTTTTGCCCTAATTTTTCTGATGGTATATTTTCCACAATTTTGTATTTCTGGTAGTAAAGATTTAAGAGTCAGAAATATGGAAAGGTGAATGTTAGTTTTTGTATTCATTCTCAACAAATTACCACAAACTTAGTGGCTTACACAACACAAATTTATTATCTTAATTTCTGTGAGTTGTAAGTCCAGCAAGGATCTCCCTGGGTTAAAATGCAATGCTGTATTCCTTTCTAAAGGCTCTAAGCAGGAATTCATTTCTTTGCCCTTTCTAGCTTCTCCACATGCCTTGCTTCATAGCCCCCTCCATCTTCAAAACCAGCAATGTTGTATCTCGCTGACCATTCTTCCATAGTCACATCTTTCTCTTACTCTTTGACTCTCTTGTCTACCTACAAGGATTCTTGTAATTACGTTGGGCCCACTCATATAATACAGGATCATCTCTCTAATTTAAGGTCAGGTGATTAGCAACCTTATTCCATCTTCAAACTTAATTTCCTTTTGCCGTATAACGTATCATCATCACAGGTTCTGAGATTTAGGATGTGGACATTTTTCTGGAGGGCCTTTTTTTGACTACCACAGTTATTAATACTTAGATATACAGAATTAAAGCACACATGCTATTTGGGACATACATGCAAGAATGGTAAAAATGTCAAAAACCAGAAGAATATAAAAATTGGCCTTCAAAATTATGTGAAAAACAAAAAGTAGCTCAAACAATCCCATCTGTAGTAAGAGTTTAACTCAAATATTTTCTTTGCTTTCTTCAGATTGTCCTGCTTCCTCACTGAAGGTCTATTGAGGCTAAAGAAAGGGTAACATCAAAGTCTGCCAAGGTGATTTGGGCAAGTTTTCCCTAATGCTTTGATCCTTGAATTGAGTCTTAAGAGGTTTAGATGGAGTTTCTCAGTGATCAGGGGAAGGGAGAACATTCTGAACAAAGTCAACCCTGTATGCAAAGCCAAACTGTCTAGAAATTATATTTTATCTTTTGGGAATCACAAATATTTCACTACGAGTAGCTGTTGGGCTAAACATAAATAATCGACAGGACATTAGGCTGAAAGTATAGGCAGAAGTTAAATTACCTTTATACCTGAGCTAAGTTGAATGTATTATGTTTAATGTATGAAGTGCCTTGACAGATATTAATTGACAGCGACTCTAGATTGGAGGTGTAGGAGGTAATGATGATGGTCAGTTATAAGACTTGTGGTTGTATTGTTGAAAATGATACGTCCAGAAAGTGTAGTGTTGGGTCAAAAGAACGTGGAGACGATCTGAGACATTTAGGAGTATAGTCAGAATGACTTGCTCATAGCTCATATATAAAGGATAAAAGTGGCAAGGATGATCCCCACAGTTGGGACCATGATGGTGCATTTCATCAACATAAGAAATAGGGACGGGATAAGTTTTGAGGGAATGCTATAGGTAATTTAGGACATGTTGAATGTGCAACCTATAAGTAGAAATGTCCAGTAGAAGATCTGGAAGTCATGAAGGTGTTTACGGAAGGACTCATGGATTGAGAATTCATGACTACTTCAATGGTGTTGGAATCTGTGAGAGTTAATTACAGAAAGGAGTGCAGGGATGCTTAGCTTAAGATGAATGTATCACTTGTCATCATAGAAGAGCTTCAAGGGGTCTGATTACCTTAAATTTATATAAAGAATTCTCTAGGGATGTGCAGTATTGAGGGAGAAAACCCATAACTTTCATGAAATTGTTAAAAGGATCCATGCTCCCGAAATAGCTGAAAAGCTGTATTATATACTTATAAGATACTAATCAGAACAAGACCAGAGGATATCTTATTTTGAAGGTAGTAAGAAAATGGGGACTATTTTTTCAGAATGTTTAGCAGAGAAGAAAAGAAAAAAAATTTAAATGACAGCTAGGGGAGATTCAGTGTCAAAGGCAGAAGACCTAGTAGAATTTTGAGCTTTTCAGGCCGAGAATGAGTGAATGGAGAGGGAGACAAAGGATTCTGGAGAGAGAGACGGAGGATTCAGAGAGAGAATAAGGTAGCATCAGGAGATGAGAGGTTTAAAGGGCTAAAGAGGAGATAGAAGAGGAATTAGCTTTGCATGAGAAGAGGTGCTCTTCTTTTTAAGGAACACAGGAAAGCAAACAAGGCTGGGGGCAAAGGCACAGTTTTACAGTGAATATGTGAGTTTGTATGTGTGTATGTATGTAAGATCTTTGTTAAGAGGGGCAGGAAGGCAGGAACTGCAAACTTTGTAAAGGTGAAGGCAAGGACATTTGAAAATGAAGAAGCCCCAAATTTGAAGTTTCCATTAATCTAATGGAAAGTGAAGTCACCCAGGGTATTGTAACATAACTGCCAAGTGAAATTGCATCTATGTTTTAAAGGTAGAAGAAATAGAGTTAAATATTGTTTTCATCAAGCATCATTCTACATGTAAAAACATAGAGTATTTGTTCCCTATGTGTTTTCCCAAAAATATCATTTTAATTTGTCATTCATAACAATAAAAACACACATAAAGTTTTTCTTTTCAAACTTGATGTTCACAGGGAAACAAACTGCAGATACAGGCAGAGGGAGTTAAATTGCTTTCACATAAAAAGTCCATGTTTCTGTTTTAATGAGAAATTTATGCAGCATCTTCTGCATTAGTATCATCTGCTCAGCAGTCAAGCTGCCTGTTAAATATAATAGAGACCTCCTCAGAAATTTGCTTCTACATAGAATCACATTTTCCAAAGTGGTTCTTGACACTGTGTATAAAATCTCCATCTTCCAGTTGTCTTATGTACAATTTAAAATAGCTGCATGGGAAGCATATGTGAAAGTAGCTTCTGTTCATTTAATTATTAATTCAGGTGTCAACTGGTTTGCTCACTTGGGGCTTCAGAAATATAATATGTGTTTGTCATTTGAGTGTTAAGATAGTTACCATATAATCAGAATCCCAAAAGTAAACCATGCTAGGAAGCTACCAGGCTGAATTGCAGTTCTCTCTATCTAATGGAGATACTATAACGGTGATATTTTATGTAAGATTCAATATAATGTTCTTCTGCAGCTGCATATCAGTTATAGAGTCTATAATTAGAAGACAAATATAAGATCTCTGCCTCTATCATGTCTAAGCCAATAATATTATCTAAGTCAGGGGTTGACAAACTATGGCCTGTCAGCCTAATTAATCTTGTTGTCTGTTTTTGTAAATAAAGTTTTATTGGAACACAGTCACTCATTTATTTACATAATGTTTATGACTGCTTAACACTAAAGCTGAGTAATTGAGAAAGAGACTTGATGGTCCACAAAACCTCAATATATTATAGAGCCTCTTACAGAAAAAGTTTGCCAACCTCCCATCAAAGTGACGGGACAAACACTCATATAGGCACACTGACATATCCGTGGGTGACACATGTTAATATATATTAAGATAAGAGTTAACATTTGTAGAATATTTAATAAAATTTTTAAAATAACAACTAGCATTATTAATTCTGACAACAAACCTATCAGATCTATATCATTGTTATAACAATTTCAAAGGTAAGCAAGAGTCTTGCTCTTGAACAGCAAGATTCCCACTATTAGTAGCAGAACTGTTGACACAAACTAGGTAAGCTAGACTATAAGGGATTGAATCCAGGGTCCTGAAATTATTATTTACATGATCCTGGACAAGTAGCTTAAAGTCCTTCTGCTTCAGAATTTTCATCTGTAAACTCAGGAAAACAAACTTCATAAGGTTGTTTGGCATTAAATGAGTGTTTAATGAGAAGCTCTTGGAAAGATAATTTAAACATAAAAAAATACATAACAAATAATAGCTATTATTATGTGATTTTTATTGTCATCAATCATGTTGGATCTTCTAATACTCCAATTTCTACAGCTTCTTTCCATTATACTACATCAGCTTCTAAGTTCTACATTTCAAGTTGTCTGACTCTCTGAGATTGTTTTTGACACCAGCTGTATTTTCTGAATCCTTGGAAATATGGCTCAGTTATATAAATGGACAGAACCAAAACTTTGTTTTACCCAAGTAGCAATTGTTCATTAAACATATATAGTTTTTAAATACCTACAGGACTTTTATCTTGATTCTTTTCTACTTTCACCTTAAAATAAAAATATGTTTATATATAGATTAAAAAATTAAATTATATTATTTTAAATAAGGATTTAAGGAATAAATTTTATTTTTTAGTGGTTTCGCAGTGTTTAAACAAATAACTCTTTTATTATTTACGAATAGCATGGATGCAAGTCAAATCTAACTCTAAAGTTGCATTTTAAGGAAAAAAATGAGTATTTGCCTGTTTCACGGGTTTTGTGCATAGAAATTGCTAAATGCCTCTAAATCAGGATGACGCCTGTGCTTTCTCAGCATGAAAATATTAGATAATATGCAAATTAAACTCAAGAGAGTCACAGCTTCATCTGTTTGCCATGCAGAAAAGGACTACTCTTAGTAAAATGCCATGTTAAATTCAGTGGTTTCTTTTGGGTCTAAAAGTTACCTTAAATTATATACTAATGCACTCTTGAAAATATTGGCAAGCTTCACATTAACACAGAGTAAGATTAGTCTTCAAAATTATTTCATTAATGACCCTCAGCATCTTGAATATTTTCCATTGTCAAGACAAGAGATGTTTTTTTGTAATATTTGAAAAAGGAAATTGATTTAGTTTAAGAAAACATTCAGTGTGTATATAACTAGAGACAAATTCTATCAGGAAAGGAAAGGAGAAGAACTCTTTGGTAATTCTATGGGAAGTACCATGAACACTAGTTAATCCATTACTGCTCCTAAGTAATTAAAATGATCTGTGATACAATTAAATGTGTAATGAAAAGTTAATTGGAATTTACAGTATTTTAAAAATAAAAACAATCCATCTAACATTATGAAAAATGGGTATTTTCTACAGTGCCCATGTATACGAACTATATAATAAATTGCAAATAAATACTCTATTATGAATTTTTATTCATAATATCATTTATCTGATATTATTCATAATATTGTTAGGAATATACAAAATTACTTCTTTCTTGTCAGAAAAATTCTTTGGTTATCCAACTAATCACTGTTGAACAGATACGATGTGCTTTTTTGCTGTGAAGAAGAGATTGGTGGAAAATGTTGACCCTAGTTTTAGGAAGCCATCATTCTGGTTGGGAAATGAGGGCATCAACCCACATAAAGGCAACTAAGAAAAAACCCAGAACACATAAAACTCTCAAATCGGTAATACTGCAGGCTCTTCTTTTTGATATTGTTCTATAGAGCATGATCTATTCATTCATTAATATTTATTGAATACTTGCTAGTTTTAGGCATTCTGGTAGGTGCTTGAACAAATCCATCATGATGAAAGTGAAGTGTCCTGACCCTTAGGTCTATTATCTCCATGTACAATGTGGGTTGCTGAGAACCAGTCAACATCACAGCCAAGCCTTGGGAGTAACAATAGATTGAGGATAAGGTAATTATGCTGATGTCTTAGTCTTCTATTCTTCCTTATTCTAATTACCAAGAATTAACTTTTGTGAACGTTAATTTTCATGAACTCTTTTCAACTCTACTGAAGAAGTGAATAATGATGACATAGAATGAGTCTTTATGTACTTTCTTATTATAAGTAATAAAGAAGAAAGACTTGTTTTATTGTCTAAGGAGTTATTTCCACTTCACCTATAACAGGTCCCTCTGTCCTTTAGAGTGTGCTGTGCAAATAGTGTATCTACTTGAAAACTTTTTCAAAACTGCAATTGTGAATGATCTAGTTTTATATACATTTCTTTATAAAGACAAAACAACTAAAAGAACAGCTACAAATGCCTCCTTTTCATTTACAAACTCTTAACACTTCCTTTACAATGGAAACTTAAATAGTTAAAGGACCATCAAGAGTTTATACATCAGTTTTTTTAATCCTAAAAGGTAGTCAATAAAGGAAATACTACTGAAAGTTGCACATATAGTTAGTAAGATATCTTACAACATTAAAATTTGAAATAATCTTGTATTTTTTGAGGAGTAAATTACGGACAACTGTTCACTAATGTTTCACTATTAACTGAAATTGTATCGCTCACTGCAAAGTCAGCTGTTTTCTTTTCTTTTCCTCATATAGTATGAGGAAAAACAAAACAATGAGAAAGAAATGATGACACTAAATGTAGGCTTGAGAAGATATGGGACTCATGGACTTTGTTTAGATTAGACACTATTTTTAAGGAATGGCATGTAAGTTTATAGAATCCAAGGAAGGGATATTGATATCAGGAGAAATCTGATGAACAAGGCAAATATTTGTAGAACACTCCAAAATTTAAGGTAAATATTGTAAAGGCCTTGAAATTTTACATTTTCAAGACTATAAAAATAGGATTGAAAATAAAAACAATAGCATATTCCATTACGAGAGTAATGAGGATTTTTCCAGGTCTTGTTTTGATAACCCTTTCTAGTCATTTTCCCCACAGTTCATTGGTTAAGATAAATAGTATTTTACTAAGGTAGAGGGATTTTCTTACTATTCCTTGATTTTAAACATGTCCTAAGCAAGAAACAAAATCTGTCATGGCACAGAGCATACCAGATAGTCTACCTAAAGTCTGGGCCAGGCTACCACCTATTACAAATCCATCTTGTTCTGCTTTCTAAGAAATTGCCACACTTTCTAGGCCATTTCTTTAGCTACTCACTTGTATGCATTCTTTTGGGCTTTCTAAGTGAAAAACTAGCTAAGTAAACTAACTTATGTATGCAAGTAGGATTCAATAGTAGAAAATCTATTAATAATAAGATTAATCATAACAATGCCAAGGAATAAATTCCATATTATCACCTTCCTGGATGCATCAAGAATTAGATAAAATTAAATACTCATTCCTGTTTTTTAAAAGCTCTTAATAAAAAAGGAATACATGGATTTTTCTATACATTTATATATATATGCACATAAATATATGCATTATAATATATATACACACCCCAAAAATGTGAATGTCAGTATTGATAGTTGAATGATAAAAGTATTTATCTGTAGTAATGTTGAATGTAAAAGCATAAATCTTTAAAATCAGAAATAATGATATTGTTGTGGATAAAATATTGAAAGAAGCCCATCTCTGTCTAATAAGAGTTGACATCCTAAGAACAGTTATCAGGATTACTTTAATGATTTCTAACCATCAACCTGGAAGAAGAGCAGTAGAAAAATATAAGGAATAATTTTGTTTAATTGCATGGTAAAAGGTAAGGAAGTATAGACTTCTAATATTAATGCCAAGGTTCTTTATGGGTACTCTATGCATCTCCTGGCATATAATAGGTGTACAAAAAGCATTAATTGACTAGGAATGCAAGAGTTGCAATTAAAAAGCATTTTATATATTTAACCAACCAATGAGAAGACCCAGAGAAGTTGTGTTTTGGTACCCATAAAAAGAAATGAAGGATAAAAACCAACACAAATTTGCATCTAAGTGTAGGTACCATTGGTTTGCTATTAGAAAAGTATTTAAAAGAATTATGTTAGCTCTAAGTGAGTTATGAGAAGTGGATACACCAGAACTGAATATTTTTAAAATTTATTATTGATTTAATATATTTGTTAGTATATTTGCTAGTATAGCTTTTACATTTAATTTGGCAGGAATAAATCTATATTCAATACATAAAGCAACTATTTTAAAAAGTTGTATATGATTTTACTGATAAAATATATTAATTGATATATACATATATATTATAACAGTAATGATAAAAATCTTAGTATCTCTTTCAGAGGGGGATAGCGTGCATTTTCATAAAATGAATTCCTAATGTATCTTTATAACACCACTTCCACATTAGGAAAGTCTAAATACATCATATGCAGTAGGCACATTAACTTGAACATCAATTATTTTATAGGCATTTATTGAATCACAGGCATTGATAATCCCCAGACTTCAGAAACATTGACTATGCTAGGTGTTTTCTAGATTCTGACCTAGACACATTGATCAGTCAGGCAGATAACAGTATTTCACTTTGACTAGACCTTTAAATAAAACAACACTCTCTCTCATATCTTAAGTTTGTTTACAAAATTTTGCATTAGCTTAAGCAGTCACTGGATGTCAGCATTGTTTCACTAAAATCTGCTTGCTGGTATCATTTTTGACTAGCAAGTTTATAATTCTTAAGTATTACTAAGATCAGTTTCCTACATTGTTTTGATCTTAGAGACAAAGGAAACAATGTATGTGACAAAAGGCAAAAGCCTCTTGGAGAATGCATGATAGGTTGTCTTTAAATGGACACATTTCTATTAGGTATAGATTATGCCATTTGAGACAAAATAAAGAGCTAGTAATAAAAGGACCAATCTGTTTTGCCACCAAAAAGGTTTGCCACCAACCACAGGTTGACCAAGACAGGCCTCATGTGAAAAGTGAAAGCAAAAATTTTATTTTCATTTCCTTTCTTTCCCTTCCTTCTTTCTTTCCCTTCTTTCTCTCTTTCTTTCCTTCAAGAATTGGGGAGATGGTTTTATTTTTAGCATTGGCAATGATTTTTCTATAAAATTTTAATTGCAGCTTACCATAGTTTTTCTTTTTCAATGTCAACATGCTTTTAAAACTGTTACGCTGAATCCATAGTTTTACACGTAGAAACCACATGGTGATCACCATGAAGTGATTCAACAGTGACACCCGTAGTTGTTTTTGATTAAATGTGACTAATGAGTGCACAGGAAGCACAATGGCATCCATGTTTCATCCACGCATCTTCCTTGCAATGAGAAATTTGTCTTCATTTCACTGTATTATGTACAGAAACCTCCCCAACGAAAGGAAATAAACACGCCGATGCACCACATGGCCTCCCATACATAACTCCCTTTATTTGCTGAGGTTGGTGGAAGAATGTTGAGAGAAAAAGTGCCTGAGAGCACTTCGAACCTGATCAAAGCAAAGCTCTTACCTGAAGAGAGCAAGACCACGTCACAGCCAGCCACTGACAAAACATGTGAACAGGCTCGTCGACCTCCACATCATTCAGTAAATGTGACATTTTAAGATGACACCTTGATCAAACACTAACCAAAAAGCAAAGAAACAGTCATACTTACCCTGAAAGATAAAGATACTATGAGTCAGGACAATATCCCACTCATAGAAGAGGGTCAGAGTGGACCTGGGCTATTCCCATATCTATATTGATTAAGAGTTTATCAATTTCTTAATGAAAGGAAACCAAAGTACAATTTCAGAAAACATTGTATTCCCCTTAAAATTAATTACACATATATTTGCATAGAATGAAACATATGTGTAAAAATTTTAGTTTTTCACAAGTTTGTTTATTATTATCTTAGATATCTGCCTTTTGGATTTAAGATGTTGATGCCACAGTGAGCAAAACCAGGGAAGTAAAGGATCTGTTAAAGCAACAGTTCCTAAACCTTCCATCTTAGAATATCTGCTCTTCAAAAATATTAAGGACTCTAAAGAATTTGTGTTTGTATGAGTTTTATGTATTGATACTTGCCAATTTAGGAATTAAAACTAAGAAATTATAAAAGCAATAGTTAATTCATTTAAGAATAAAAAAATTTATTACATATTAATATAAATGATATTTTTATGAAAATAACTGTATTTTCCCAAATCAAAATCTAGTAAGAAGTGTGTCATTTTTAACATTTCTGCAAATCTGTTTATTATCTGGTTCAATAGAGGAAAGCAGGATTCTCACATCTGCTTCTGCATTCAATCAATTGTGATGTGTTATTTTGGTTGATGTATATGAGGAAAATCCTGTCTCACACAGACATATAATTGGAAAAGGGAGGAGTATTTTCATAACCATTTCAGATAACTATGAATGTTCTTCTTTGCTACTACACCAAAACTTGACAAGTGGTAGTTCCTTAAAAGACAGTTGCAATGTGGAATTCAGAACCATACAAGTAAATTTTCCTTGTCTGTTATATTAAGATTCATTGGTCTATGTTGCACATTGTATGGAGTTTTTACCCATGCATGATTTTGCAACACCACACATTGGTCATTTAGAAAATATTTCTTCACTGAGTTATCCAAATGTTAACACATTTCATAAAATATCAAACAACTGTACTTGTTAATATAAGCATAGATCTCATCAGGAAAGTATTTATTCATTGGGGACCTATCAAGCTTATGGTGGCAGATATGAGTTTCCCATGAATTTAAGTTTCACTTAAAATCTCAACCTTTACATTTGGCCACAAACACAGTGCTCCCTTCACTCATTTCTGAAATATCCATCAAATACCCAAGACTGAATACCATAATTTGAGTGTACGTCATTCTTTCAGTTAAAATGATGTTTTAAAAGAGCAGCCGCTTCAGCTTGCAACCCAAATAATTACACAAGTGTTTGGGGTGTATTCCCCCTGAAACAACCATCTCACGTTGGTATGCATCAGAAGTGCTTACTGTTGACATTTTTGTTAGCCAGCTAAGGGGTCTTCTTCCCAAACTGTGTGATTCAAATTAGGCCTAGTCAAATAGGGTGATATCAGCAAAAATTATAGAAAAAGTAGCTCCAAGAGCCAACCTTGGTGGTATAGTGATTAAGATTTGGTGTTCTCACCACCATATCCCAGGTTCATTTCTCAGTCAGGGAGCCACATCACCCGTCTGTTGGTGGTCGTAATGTGGTGGCTGCCTGTAGCTGTGATGCTGAAAGCTATGCCACCTGTATTTCAAAGGCCAGCAAGGTCACTCATGGTGGACAGGCTTCAGCAGAGCTTCCAGACTAAGACACACTAGGAAGAAGGACCAGGCCACCCACTTCTGAAAAAATTGGCCATGAAAACCCTCTGAATAGCAGTGGAGCATTGTCTGATATGGTGCAGGAAGGTGAGAGGATGGCACAAAAAGACTGGGCAGTGTTCCATTCTGCTGTACACAGGGTCGCTAGGAGTCACAATGGACCGAAGGGCACTAACAAGTAGCTCCAAGGCCCTGTCCCTAAGTGAAACTTCAAACATCAGAGGCTCTATGACCTACAAATCCTAAGAAAATCAGTATTTCTCTTTCACATAAAAAAATTGCTAACCTCTGAATTAAAACCATTGGACTCACAAAGAGCCTCAGCAATATAATATGACTTAGTTCAAAATTCCCAAGGGAAGTAGATTTCAAATTACTTTATAGTATTTCTCCATTTTTCTACATTTCTTAATTTTTCTAAAATTTAGCAGAAATAAATTCATTTTTAGAAAAGAGAGTTTAATCACCCAGCATGTGCTATTTCAGGAAGGTCTGGTGTTATTCAGAGTATATTATATTTTCACAGATTCTGCAAATTTAGTGTTCTGAAAGTAAAAGTAGATTTATGTAAAATATTTATAATTCTATTTCCTCCCCTTTGAAAATAAATGTCAAACTGCTGAAGAAGACTTATGCTGAATCCTTGAGATGAGCACAAAAGAATTCAGCCCATCGTGCTGAATTTATTTTTAAAATAACTGGTTAGTTTTTATTAATTGGCAAATAATAAATATCTGTTTCCTTAAATATAAATTATTTGAATGAATTCAACCATTTTTATTCTTATTATATTGCTGGTGGCATTATCATTCATAATTATACTTTTGAAAATATAGTAGAAGTACTATATTAGTTGAAGTTGAAGAAACTAATAAAGCCTTTTGCTTTTAACGCGAGACTAAATTTCTAGTTACAAGTACAGTGCCTACATACTACTCTGTGGCCTAAAAAAATGAGTATAATTCCCAAGTAAATTTGTTTCATGCCTAAAAATAATTAAGAATAAGTAGAATCTATCATATTCAGTAACTCAAGGATTAAGTAATCATGGTGAGTGATCTGTCAAGGCAACTGACATGCAGCCCATCCTGTTGACTGCATGCAAAATTGTTATTAATATGGTAACAAAGTCCAGATATCCCTTGTCTACAGACAGCCACTGAGCCTTTGAGCTGTCTACAGAGGGCATAGAGAATGAAATAGATCATTCCTGCTCATTTTTTAAATTAGGTTTCATTGTGCCTTACAGAAATAAAAAACAAACAAAAAACTTATTAGACTGTGATGTGTAAAAGTAGTAAAATACAAAGGTGAAGTAATTCCTGTACAGTTTGTCCTAGACAAATAAAATATACTTCAGCTCTATGTTACCCCATTCTGTGTATGCTCTTAAATTAAGTCAAGTTCTACCCGAGACACAGACAAAAGCACAAACTTTTGTGAGTTCTGAGCTTTTTTTCCCAGCTAAGTTAAATTATCTATTTTCCTGACAGTTTCCCTGGTCAGGACTTTCTTTTATAATGGATTTTAAAATAGTTGCTGCCAGTGTTGAGACTACCAATTTAAATACATCTGTAGGTACTATAAAATGCAACTCGGGCTTAGCTTGTCAAGACATATGGATAGGAAAGAACATGATATAATAGAATTAACAGATAATTTAGTCTCTATGGACAATTTTGTCTGTAATTGTTCTCTCCATCTTTACTAAACTGGAAATAAATTGGAGGCCAAAATATCAAAACTTAGGTAGGGACACAAATTATTCCAAAAGATAATTAAATCTCTTCATCTATATGGTATCATTAAATAACTCATTTTGTATACAGGAAATATTACTACGGTAAATATTTGCAAGGATTTTATTTTTCAATTTAGAAATCGTATGTTCCAGGAAACTACTAATGGAATTTTAAACTTCATCTTCACAATTTTCATAAAATGTAGAATGGAACGATCCTAAAATCTATGATAGCTCATTATCTCATTGAAATAAATTTTATTTCTTTAAGCACCTGAATTAGGAATGCATAATGGTCATTTTGGGGCAAACACTGAAAAATATCAGGATAAGGAACATTGCATAATGTACCAACTTGAACTTCAAATGTTGTGTGTGATGAAGCAATTTTAATCTATGATTCTATAATGAAAGCTTTCTGCCATTATATAAAACTTACAATATCCAACCTGTGGATGTGTAAGCTAGAGTGTGAAGCACATATAAGATGCTTAAATATTGGATTAGTCAATGCCACATTTGGTAATAAAATCTTCACTGTTGAAGAATCATCAACAATGTTATCCAAGCATAAATCATTTCTATAATAAACCCAAATCTCTATCTAAAACATCTTCAGCACAAGTATATATTATTTTAAAAAATCCTCAGAAGAGACAAGTCCATATATTCCTTTCCCAAATTCTAGAGTACAACTCCTCATTCTAAATAAATTAACTGAGTTAAATTTCACTTTATGATATGTGACACAATTTCCTTTTATCTTTATCTCAGGGAAATAGAAATATTGGTCATATGAGGTCAATATTCAGTAGGAAGTCATGATACATGTTTTCATATTAAATTTAACTTACCATTCCAACAATTTGATCTAGCTTTCCTTCCAGGTCTAGCTCAAATCTCATCTTTGTAAGATCCACTCTGAATATTTTGTCTTCACCACACAGCTAGTGCCAGATTATTTTGGTGTCCCACGTATTTATTTCATGACTGTCTTTTTTGTCACACCAACCAAGTACTATGTGTTTTTTATTATGGTAGCACTTACATTCTTGCAAGGGAAATAAATTAACACTAGTTGCAATATTTAAAAGTCAACCCCTTAGAACTAATAAACAAATTCAGCAAAGTAGCAGAATACAAAGTCAACACACAAAAATCAGTTGCATTTCTATTACGCTAAAAATGAAAAATACAAAAAGGAAATTAAGAAAAAAACTCCATTTACAATAACAACAAAAAGAATAAAATATTTAGGAATTGACTATACCAAGGAGGTGAAAGACTTTTACAATGAAAACTACAAAACGTTGCTGAAAGAAATTAAAGACGACATAAAAAAATGGAAACACATCCCTTGTTTATGAATTGGAATGCTTAATATTGTTAAGATATCAATACTACTCAAAGGAATCTACAGATTCAATGCTGAAGAATCAATACAATGTTATCGAAGCATAAATCATATCTATATTCCAAAATCCCAGTGACACTTTTTTGCAGAAATATAAAAATCCATCCTAAAATTCATATGAAATATCAAGGGATCCCAAATAGCCAAAACAATCTTGAAAAAGAACAAAATTTGGAGGCCTAACACTTACTTATTTCAATAGTTACTACAAAGCTATGGTAATCAAAACAGTGTGATAGTAACATAAAGAAAGACAAATAGACAAATGGAAAAGAATAGAGAGCCCAGAAATAAACCTTCACATATAAGGTCATATGATTTTTGACAAGTGTGGCAAGACCATTCAGTGAGGAAAGGATAGCCTTTTCAACAAATGGTGCTGAGAAGACTGGACATCCATATACCAAAAAATGAAATTGTACCTTTACCTAATATCACATGCAAAAGTTAACTCAAATGGATCAAAGACCTAAATGTAAGACTTAAAACTACAAAACTCTTAGAGGAAAACATAGGGCAAAAGCTTCACAACATTGACTTTGGCAATGATGTATTGGGTATGATACCAAAGGTCCAGGCAGTAGAAAAAACATACAAATTGGAATTCATGAAAAATTTTTAAAAATTGCATATCAAAAGACACTATCAACAGAGTAAAAAGACAACTCACAGAATGGGAGAAAACATTTGCAAATCATACATCTGACAAGAGATTAATATCCAGAATATATACAGAACTCCTAAAACAAAAAAACCAAGCAACTAATTCAAAAATGGGCAAAGGACTTGAATAGACATTTCTCCACAGAAGATTTATAAACGGCCTATGAGCACATGAAAAGTTGCTCAACATCAATAATCATTAGGGAAATGCAAATAAAAACCACAATGAGATACCACCTCACATCCACTATGATATTTACTATAAAAAAAGAAGAAGAGAGAGGAAACAGCAAGGTTGGCAAGCATGTGGAGAAAAGAGAACCCTTGTGCACTGTTGGTGGGAATGAAAAATAACATAATCACTGTGGAAAACAGTATGGCAGTTTCTCAAAAAATTATAAATAGAATTATCATATGATCCAGCAATTCCACTTTTAGATATACACCCAGAAGAATTGAAAACATGATCTTGAAGAGATATTTGTACTCCTATGTTCATAGCAGCATTATTCACAATAGCTAAAACATGGAAGCAATCCAAATGTCCATCAGAGGATGAATGGATAAGCAAAATGTGACACATACATACAATGGAATATTATTCAGCCTTAAAAAGGAAGAGAATTCTGACATACACTGCAACATGGATGAACCTTGAGAGTATTATGCTAGGGGAAATAAGTCATTCACAACCAAACAAATACTGTATGATTCCACTTATATGAGGTACTCAAAGTAGTCATAATTAGAGAGACAGAAAGTAGAATGGTGGTTGCCAAAGGCTAGGGAGAGAGGAAAAAGAAGAATTATTATTTAAAAGGTATAGAGTTCTAGACTTTAAAGATGAAAAGAGTTCAGGAGATGGATGGTGATGATGGTTGCATAACAATATGACTGTATTTAATACTACTGAATTGGACACTTGAAAATGGTTAAGATGGTAAATTTTATGTTATGTGTGTATCACCACAATAAAAAAAACTGGGAGGGAAAGTCATTCTGACATATCAATACCATTAATTATTTATCTAAAGCAATGATTATCAAACTTGAATGTCTGTCAAAATCACGAGGCTTTGGAAAAAAACAGATTGCTGGAACCAATCCAGAGAGTTTCTGATTCAGAATGTCAGGGTGGGGTCCAAGAATGTGTGTTTCTAACAAGTTCCCAGCAGGTACTGATGCTGCAGGTCAAGGGACCAACACTGAGAACCATCGATCGAGAGGAATAGTGAGCTCTAAAAGTAATTCGAGCTTGAAAATATAGTTTAATAATGTCAGAAAGTAAACATTTTTATGTTTCTGCAAGAGTAGGACTTTCTGAGAACAGAAATTTGAGAGCTGGGTCGTTAGGAGATTTTGAAGCTAAAGGGTAAGGAAATCGTGACAGACCATTGGTAGAGATTTACCTGTCTGAGCGATGTATTCACATTTCAAAGGGGATGAGAACTGGAGCCATGAAGACGTTCTAGAGACACTTGGCTTATCTTCTCCCTGGAAATATTGATTTACATTTCAGAGGATAAGAAACCTGGATCTTTCCCCTTCTGTTTCTAAGGAGAATTTGTTTGTCTTAGGGAGACTGGTTTCTCTCCCTCCCTCGCTGAAGAGGAAAGGAAGGCTGCTGTACCAGTGTTTCTATATAGCCATCAAGCTTTCTCATTTATAGTATAGAACCTAGTAGCTATAGGATGGCATCTGATTCTCATTCCATTACCCCAGAAGAGGGAAATTGGGGTCTGGGGAACTGGAGTGCTTATTGCTGTAAGTAATAATAAATCTCTGTCTGCCTCAGAAACCTCGTATATACCTGCAGGAATAAATACAGTTAGAAAACTTTAGCAAATATGTTATCATATATATCATTTATGGAACAAGCCTTTTTCTAATTTGTGTTATCAAGAATAATAGTATGTTTTAAGGTAAATTTCTTTTAATGTTAAAACATAAGGTTTGGGAGCTACAAGAAACCTCACGCATCACCTACTCTTTTTTTTTTTTTGGTGAGGAAGATTAGCCCTGAGCTAACATCCTTTGCCAATCGTCCTCTTTTTGCTGAGGAAAGTTGGCCCTTGGCTAACATCTGTGCCCATCTTCCTCTACTTTATATGTTGGACGCCACCACAGCATGGCTTGATAAGCAGTGTACAGGTTTGCGCCCAGGATCCGAAACTGCAAACTCTGGGCCACCAAAGCAGAGCACGTGTACTTAACCACTATGCCACTAGTCTGGCCCCACACATCACCTATTCTTACCATTAAGTTTTAGTTAAGAGGAAACCATAAATAGAAAAGTTATTTGGTTTAAAAACAGAAATGAATATCTTTTTCTTTATCTGAGTTGGTTTATTATGCTCTTAAGCATATTATAAAGGCCAATTATATGAATTCTAGTTGGAGAGTATGGACTATAGTGCAGTTCTCTTAGTTCAAAGTAACTGAAATCCAAAATTCATCTTAATTTCTTATTCTGCTGAACTCAGCAAGAGTGATTCTTGGTATCTGTTAGAGCTGGATTCTTTCAGCAAGTACAATGTAGAATGTCTTCCTAGGAAATCTTTTAAGACCTTAGCAGTTATCTGGTCTCATATTTCCAGTTTTTGAAGAATCCAGAGTTAAACAGAATGTAAAATATTATCACAGCATTTGCTTACACCTGATTCATGATGTTTCCAATATTATGGAAAAACTATTTTCCTCTAGATTTGAACTCTTCTCTGCTTTTGTTATTTCAATGGTGACAAGAATATTTTTTTCTTCTATATTTCTCTATATCTCTAGTTTTATATACATATATATATATGTATATATATATTCTGATATTCTCTACTCATGTCAGAGAAGTGGTTATTTTAAGAAAACTGCTTAGATAGATTCTTTCATATTTTCTGTCCTAAATATGGCTTATATGTCTTCCTGAATATCAATGTCTTCTTTTCTTTTACTCTCTCTCTCTCTTTTTTATGGCCCAGAAATTTTTTTTCTAAAAAATTTCTCTACATGTCTTATGGGGTTTTCCCTGATTATAAAAGGTAAAATCAATGATATTATGATTCATTAAAAGCATTCATTGTTCAAATGTATCTTGTCCATTTTTATCTTCCTGCATAGGACTACCTTACCCAAAAGATATTCTCTCATTTGATAAACATCTAATCCATTCCATAATTTGTACCTTTCTCTACCATGTAACCTCATGGGAAAAGCAATATCTGTATTTGCATATACAATAACTCTGTCATCTTGAAACTCAGACGTTTATTTTTTCTCTGAGTATTTTGTACTGATTTTCCTGTTCTTCCTGTTTTGGATCTCATCAGATTTCCTATAATCACCTATTTTACCTGTCATAATCTCTAAGGATATTTTCCCAATTGCTGTTTACAATCACAGATTTAAAAGACTAACTCTAATCAACAAAGCCAAAAGATGTATCTTTGAAAAGATCAATAAAATTAATAAATCTTTAGCCAGGCTAAGATAAAGAGAGAAAAGATATAAATTATTAATATCATAAGTGAAAGAGGGCACCCGACCATCACCATTGTACCCAAGGACATTAAAAGGATAATAAAAAAATATTATGAACAAGTCTTTGCCCACAAATTTGATAATCTAGATGAAATAAACCAATTGCTTGAAATACACACGCTACCAAAACTTACATAGGAAGAAATAGATAATCTGAATAGGCCTATATCCATTAAAGAAATTGAATCTATAATTAACAACCTTCCACATAGAAACCATTAAGCACAGATGAACTCACTGATGAATTCTACCAAACATTTAGGAAAAAATTATACCAACTCTCTACAATCTCTCCCAGAAAATAGAAGGAGAAAGAATACTCATTCTAACTCATTCTATGAGGCCAGAATTACTGTAATACCACAACCAAAGGTATTTCGAGACAGGAAAACAACAGACCAATACCAACCATGAACATATATGCAAAAAATGTCAACAAAATATTAGCAAATCCACCAATGAATATAAAGACTTATAAACGATGACCAAGTGAGATTTATTCCATGTATGCAAGGCTAATCAACATCTGAAATATGATTAATATAATCCATCATATTAAGAGGCAAAAGAAGAAATATCATATGATTATATCAATAGTTGCAGAAAAAGCATTTGACAAAATCCAACACTCATTCATTATATAAACTCACAGTAAACTAGGAATAGAGGGGAACATTTTCAACTTGATAAAGAACATCTACAATAAACATAGCTTGATGAGGGGTGCATAGGTCTGTGCCTGGGATCCGAACCTGCAAACCCCAGGCTGCCCAAGCAGAGGGCACGAACTTAACTGCTACGCCACAGGGCCGCCCCCCTGGGAAGTATTTTTTGTTGATTCTTTAGGATTTTCTACATACATAGTCATTCATATGCAAACAAAAATAGTTTTATTATTCCTTCCCAATCTGTATACATTTTGGTTCATTTTATTGTCTTATTGCATTAGCTAGAACTTTCAATATGATAATAAATAGGAGTGATGAGAGTGGATGTCTTTGCTCTGTTCCTAATCTTAGTGGGAAAGCATCTAGTATCTCCCCACTAAGTATAATGTTAGCTACAGTAATCAAGACAGTGTGATATTGGCAAAAGAAAAGATAAATAGATCAATGGAACTGAACAGAGAGCCCAGAAGTAGTCTCACACAAATATGGTCAACTGATCTTTAATAAAGGAGCAAAGGTAATTCAATGGAGAAAGGATAGTCTTTTTAAGGAATGGTACTGGAACAACTGGATATTCACATGCAAAAAGATGAATCTAGACACACCTTTCACAAAAATTGACTCAAAATTCATCAAAGACCTAAATGTAAAATACAAAATTAAAAAATTCCTCAAAGATAACTTAGGAGAAAATACAGGTGACCTTGGGTTTGACAATAACTTTTTGGATATAACACCAAAAGCACGATTCATGAAGGAAGTAATTGATAATTTGGATTTCATTAAAAGATACTAATAAGAGAATGAAAAGACAAGCCACAGACTTGAGAAAATACATATCTGAGGAAGAACTGATATCCAAAAATATACAAAGAACTCTTAAAACTCAACAGCAAAAAAACAAACTCAATTAAAAAAATAAGCAAAAGATATGGACATCTCATTGAGAAGACATACAGATGGCAAATAAGCATATAAAACAATGTTCAACGTCATATGTCATTAGGGAATTGAAAATTGAAACAAAAATGATATACCACTGCACATCTATTGGAATGGCTTAAGTGCAAAACACTGACAACACTAAATGCTAACAAGCATGTGGAGCTATGGGAACTCTCATTCATTGCTGGTAAGAATTCAAAGTGGTATGGCCACTTTGGAAGATAGTTTGGCAGTTTCTTACAAAACCAGAAACACTCTTACCATACAATCCAGCAACATACTCTTTGGTATTTACTCAAATAAATTGAGAGTTTATATCTACACAAAAACCTGCACACAAATGTTTTTATCAGCTTTATTTACAATTGCCTGAACTTGAAAGAAACCATGATGTCCTTCAATAGATAGATAGATTAACAAACTGTGGTACATACATACAATGGAATATTATTCATCAATAAAAGGAAATCAGCTATCAAGTTATGAAAAGACATGGAGGGAACTTAAATGCATATTGTTAAGTGAAAAAAGCCAATATGAAAAGGATTCTTATGATGATTCGAACTGTATGACATTCTGGAAAAGGTAAAATTATTGAGACAATAAAAAATCACTGCTAATCAGGAGTCAAGAACAGAGAGGGGAGGATGAACAGGTGGAGTACAGGGATTTTTAGGCAGTGAACCTATTCTATACGATGGTGTAATGATATTGTAATTGTGGATACATGTCATTATACATTAGTCAAAACCTATAAAATGTCCAACACAAGAGTGAACCTAATATATGCTGTGGACTTTGGTTTATAATAGTGTATCAATTTGGCTCATGAATTGTCACCGATGTAGCACAATAAGGCAAGATGTTAATTAACGGAGGTGGGATGCAGTGCAGGGAGCAGAGGAGCTGTGGTACCATTGGGAAATCACTGTACTTTCTGCTGAATTTTTCTATAAAAGTAAACTGCTCTAACACTAAGGTCTATTAATATAAAAAAAGGCAAATCCAACATAAGGGAGATTAATGCTTTATATTTCTAACTAAAAATCATTTTAAATTGCAAGAAATAAAGGTCACCTATAAACAGATTTTTGTTTGTTCGTCTGTGTTTTTTGTTTGTTTATTCTGGCTTCTCAGCCCTTTGAACGTATACTCTTCTTCCTCTGTTAGATTTTGGGGGCTGCAGTCATTGTTTTCTTTTTTCAAATAATCAAACATTCAAACAACAACATATCTTCTTTTCTAATATCATTATTAAGAGCATTGGGACCTGGTCTATGCATACTTCCTTTCATCTTTGTCTAGCCTAGCCTTAAGTATCTAATTTTTATGTCTAAATCCTTTTTTTGACACAAATGTTTTTCTAAATATTTTCTTTTAACTTTCTACAGCTTGTTTCATTATTCTGCTTCTTTTTCCCCCCACTATTCCACTACTACTATTCTGATACTAAAACGAAAGATAATTTTTAAAGCTATACAAGTGTCTCTTTGATATCATGAGCAAGCCTGATTACTAAAGTTAGAGTTTAATGGAAAATCATCCTTTATAATATTACTCTTTGTATGAGTTCTCAATATTTATCTCTATCAACCCAATAAAAAGGTTTATATATTTTTGCATAATAACCACCCTCTTTTGTTTCCTTTTCTGTGCATTACCCTAATCTCTCAGCTTTCCATGAGTGAAATCTCTTACAGTATGGGTTTTGCAGTCTAAAGCCGGTGTCAGCAATTATACGGTCAACAAGTCTAGAGTCAGTCTGAGACCATGGGCATGCTGGTAGGTGGAATGACCCTTAAAATCTACAAACAAGACAAATACTATGAAATTATAGCCCTTCAGCTTACTTCTTTATTTCTAAGTGCAGTTATTATTATTCGTGAGAGCTGATTTAATATTGTCCACCATGGTCTGGCATTAGCAAATCAAAGAATTTTTCACATCTATACATGGAACATAGACAGCTACCTTTCAGTTAAAAGACACTACCTGAAAATCTGGTTGCGTGATAGAATAAAAGCAGAAAATACTATATACCTGCCAACAATGTTGAAAAAGACCAAATCTCTGCCCCAGCCTCACCTGCAATACCAGGCCTAGCCGACTCTGAAACTCAAGGTCAAATAAGAGCCTGAATGCTCTCACCTATATGAAAGCAACTATTTGCCTATGAACGAGCAGTCATAAAATGTAGTGACATGACAAGAGAAAAATTCCTCATGGCCCGTACTTAGGGGAGCTTAAAGACTCACAACTTCTGCCCTGGCTATGCCAATTGAAAGCCAAACACAAAAGTGAAAAACAAACCTCCTGGTACAATACAAGTCAGTGAACATCATTAAAGTAAAAAAAAAAAATCTGTGTGGTCCCTAATTACTAATGCCTAAGGCCTTAATTAGCATGTTTTATGCACATCAAAAATCCTTTTCTGCTTTTGTTGCCCAAATCCAATTTTAGAGGGCCCCCTGTGTAAGGCATTTCTCTTTTCAACTGGTTTTCTAAATCAATTGAAAGATATACACAAGACTGAGACAAATAATGATAAAAAATCAACTTTATTATTGATGAAAAATATTGGAGGATGTAACTTAGGCCTGCAGCCAGATGGATTTGCTGACATCTTGAATTGAGCACGCTCACCTCTATTTTAACCTTGTCCGCTGAGCTCACCTATCAGCCCAGAATGAAACTTTCCTGAGCACAGGGCAGTCTCAAGGGAGGAAAGGATCAAGCTCTGCCTATGCAGATTCTTCCTCCCACTCCACCAGTCAACCAATCAGCAAGCTTGCTCTCTGTCTCTCTCTCTCTCTCTCTCACTTGTTCTTATTTTGAAAAATAATAACATGCATATTCAGAAAAGTACATAAACTTTTATAGGCTGTCACTCAAGGTCTTAGCAGGAAATAAAATTTCCCTCAGATGGTTCAAATGAAAATACTTTAATAAGTGACTAATTAAAGAAGAATGAAGAGTTAAAGGGACAGACAAATGAGGTTGAGAAACCTAGGGACCAAAATGTGTTGGGCTGAAGAAGGAGGGGAGAGAAATAGTGAAGATGGTGCTCACCGGGAGCTGTAGCCGTGGAGACATGGCTTCCTGGTGAGAGCTGTAGCCATGGCCAGAGATGCACTTTCCCCCTTCAAGCCCATGTGTCTCTCTTCTCTGCTGAGGGTTTTTACCAACACCACACTTATGAGCTTGCTGAGACAGGAAGGCATAACTGGGAATGAACTTGGGAGAAGGGAAAGGGAGCACAGAGTTAAGCAATCAGAGCAACCCTAAACATAGTGGAGAAAGGATTCAGCCATGCTGTCCTCTGAGGGGATGACTTGGAATCATGTTCCTTATGGTTTCTAGGATTGATCCCTAGTTGTCCGTTGTAGTACCATGCCAGGATTGCCAGATTGAGCATATAACAGTACAGGGTGCCCAGTTAAATTTGAACTTTAGATAAACAGCAAATAATTTTTAGTGTAAGTATGTCTCATGCAAAATTTGGCACATACTTATATATAAAAAAGTATTTACCATTTATCTGAAATTCAGACTTAACTGGGCTTCCTGTATTTTATCTGGCAACCCTGTACTACACTCATTAACATACCCTTTTCTGGGCCTCTCCTTCCTTCTCCATCTTACTTTTCCCATGATCTAATTTATAATCTTGGGATCACCTCCCAAGTAAATGGACACTCAAGTTATCATTTCAAGGTCTGGTTTCGGAGAGATTTTGCCAAACGTGAGACTAACTGATACAGCAAATGAAGCAAAAGGAAACTGCAGAGAAAAAAGATTACAGTAAGGATTGGGGTAAAGAGCATACCAGTTAAAACTGGATCAATTTGGTGGCTATTTTCTATATGAAAAGGAAAAACAAGCTACTGATGGTCAATCTTCCAATATACTGCTGCTGCCTTATTGTGAACTATGGAAGGAGTGCTCTCTGACTGTGAGGATTACTCTTGTTTTGACTAAAACTTCCCTGCAGCATCTAACCTAATTTTGACAATTAGGGAGGGCCACAGCAACAGACTCAGGACAGAAATCTCAACAAAGGAAACAAAGTTTCAAACTTCTTGTTTTGGGAAAATAATCCCGGAAGAGGGATAGAAATGCCAGTTGATGGCAGGACATGTAACCTCATGAGATCTCCTGTGAGAGATCTGGGACTATGTGTAGATTTCATGGTATAAAGGCTCACAGTGGGATGTTTTCTTTGACTTCCAAATATTGGAATTCAATTTGCACTATTTTTTAGATCCTCTAACAAATACTCCGCAGTGCTTTTGACCAAATAAGAAGATGTAGTAATAAAAAAGTAAAAAAAAAAGTGGTGGCAATATAAGTATTGATGACACTTCCCTTTTGAGATATACGATGTTTATTCTAATACCAGGATACATCAGTGTTCTAGGTATTATGAATGAATAGGAGACCCAGCCACTACTGCTCAGGGAGCTAGGGTACAGCAAAGTCTGCTCTTAACCAAGTTTTAATTGAACACGCTAATTGAGAACCTCTAGAGTAACGGAAGTGGAGAGCTGTGATAAAATTCAATAGCTCAGAATCCCTGGAGGACAAGAGGCTATTGGATTCTTTCATTAAAGAAATGATGCATGTAGGAGTATTGATACCTTCAAACTCTTGATATAATAGGCCTGTCTTGCCAGTAAAATCAGCAGCTGATAAGACTTTGTGACTCTCAGTGTTGAGGGAAGTCATTCTCCAATCACATCACTGTCATAGTTGCTATAGGAGAAGAAAAGTAGCAAGGTGGGGGAAAATTGAACAAGCAAATTTACCTCGCTAATACTTTCTTTTCTATCCATTTTTAGGAGATATCCAGAAACAATTTGCTGTATATAAGAAGGAATAAAATACATTTTTGACCATGCTGGCCAAACGTATTTTAATGCCCCTGCTTATTGTCATAATTTAATAAAGAAAAAAATTGACTGTAAAATCACTACCAGAGATAAAATTAATTATACTGATAATTTAATATTAGTAAAAACCAATTTCTAAGGAAGAGTGAATTCTTAATTGGGGTAGACGATGTGAAACTTGAAGTCCCTGAATTGGCTGGTAAATCAGGTCAAAATACAAAGGAAAAGTTGAATATCTATATTTCTGTGAGATTAAAAGTGTTGACTACAGAGATCCGTGTTGTTTGGAATTTCCAGTAAAATCTAGAAGGAAAGTAAAAACAGTGGCGTTTGGAATATGGGACGCAACAATGGACTGATGTAGTTGCTCTCTACTTATCTTGTGACAATTATCCCAGCTTTACGTTTTACTAGCTCTGTGAACTTGGGCAAGTCACTCCACTCTTTGTACCTTAGTTTCCTTATGCATAAAATTAGGATAATATAATCTCCAAGGTTGTTATGTGCAACAAAAAATTAATATATGTAAAGGATTTTGAACAGTCACTAGTACCTAAGAAATGCTTAGTAAATATCAGCTATTGGTCTGCTGTGGGGCATTGGTTGACACTGCACTTACCAAACACAGACATTGAAAGCAAAGATTCCAACAATACCCTGAGTGCAGTCAGAAACAAACAAACAAGATTCTGCCAAGGAAAAGCAGCTGAAAACATTTCTCTGATTAAATATGCAGACAATATACTTAGGAACGTGAATAATGAATAAGGGTGGATCCAAAACAATTCATAGGCAAGACACAGCTGACACCCTAGTCTGACTAAATCTCTCGACAATTTACCTTCAAAAATGAGGTATGAGGACCATGATAAAAAGAATTTTGTTTTGGAGGAGGAGGGGCTTTATTTAAGTTTTATTGAGGTATAATTTACATATAATAAACGTCACCTTTTTATTGTATAATTCAATAGGTTTAACAAATATATACAGATGTGTAGCTGCTATCACATGCAAGATACAGGATATTCCTATCATGCAAAAAGTCAATCACTTATAGTCAATTCTTTCCCATCACGCTTGGCCCTTAACACCCACCATTCAGCCTTTTGTCACTACAGATTTGCTTTTCCCAGAATTTCATGCTATCTGAATTGTACAGAATATAGTTTTAGTTTCTGTCTTTTTTCACGTAGCACAGAGTTTCTAAGATTTATCTGTATATTGCATGAGAATGAGTCTGGTTTAGTTTCTGCAGTGTTCTTTTAACTGAGAAGGCCTATGTCTTAAACTGTAGACAACAAGCCAACTAAGGTAAATACTCTCACAGAAGAAAGAAATGCTAGATTAAATCAATACATTGCATTTACTATGGTTTTCAGCTTATAAAAAAATTTAAAAAGAATACCCAATTAGTGGACACACACACACACACAGGAACAGTTGAGGACTATTATAATATCCTTCATTGCTAGATACTACAGAAGTGAGCTGGCAAACCTTGTCTGAGATGTATAGCCATGTATTGTACATAAGCAAAAACACAATTCTTTAAGTGGATGCAATCTGAGAGTGGTAATATTAAAAAAAATTAAAGAACTAATTGCAACTGAGATAGGTGTAAGATAACATGTAGAAAAAAATGTGGTTTCAGGGTGTGATGATACTTTTTGAAAATTCCAATTTGTCATTACTATTTTTGTTTTAGAATCATTATATTTTAGAGAGAATAAAGAAATGAAAATAATTGTCTTTTACGTGTACACACGTATTTACCACTTCTGGCATTATTTATTAGTTTATGTAGACACAAATTTCCATCTGGTATTGTTCCTTTTTCCTGAAAAAACTTCTTTAACATTTCTTTTCCTTTTTTTGTGAGGAGGACTAGCCCTGAGCAAACATCCAATGCCAATCCTCCCACCCTTTTTTTTTTCTTGAGGAAGATTGGCCCTGAGCTAACATCCATGCCCATCTTCGTCTACTTTATATGGGACACCACCACAGCACAGCTTGACAAGCTGTGCATTTGTGCATGCCCAGGATCCGAACCTGTGAACCCCAGGCTGCTGAAGTGGAGCACGTGCACTTAATCGCTTGCACCACTGGGCCAGCCCCAACATTCCTTAATGTGTAAGTCTAAAGGTGATGGATTCTCTCAGCTTTTGACTGTTTGTTTTAAAGAATCTCTATTTTGCCTTTATTTCTGAAAATTATTTTCACTGGTTATGTAATGCTAGATTGAGAGTATTCTTTTTTTATTAGTGTTTTTAACTTTATTTATTATATATATATTATTGAGGCAACATTGGTTTAATATTATGCAAATTTCAGGTGTACATTATTGTATTTCCACTTCTATATAGACTACATTGTGTTCACCACCAAAAGTCTAGTTTCCATCCATCACCGTACAAATGTCCCCCTTTACCTTTTTCGCCTTCCCTCAACCCCTCTTCCCCTCTGGTAACTACCAATCTGTTCTCTGTATCCATGTGTTTGTTTGTTGTTGTTGTTTGTTTATTCTTGTCTTCCATATAAGTGTGAAATCATACGGTATTTGGCTTTCTCTGTCTGACTCATTTCACTTAGCATGATACCCTCAAGGTCCATCCATGTTGTCTCAAATGTCAAGATTTCATCTTTTTTTATGGCTGAGTAGTATTCCATTGTATATCTATACCACATCTTCTTTATCCATTCATCTGTCAATGGGAACTGAGGTTGTTTCCAAGTCTTGGCTATTGTAAATATTTTTTTTTATTGTAGCACTTTAAAGATATTTTTCTATTGCCTTCTGGTTTGCATAGTTCTTAAGGAGAAGTATGCTTTGATTCTCTTCTGTGTGAATAATGTTTCTTCTCTTCTCTCTGGCTGCTTTAAAGATTTTCTCTTTCATCACTGGTTTTCAGCAATTTGATTCTGATTTGCCCTGATATGATTTCTGTTATGTTTCTTTTTCTTGGCATTCATTTAACATCTTGGATCTGTGTTTTTAAAATTTTTATCAAGTGTCAGACTGCTCGATGCAGCCCCACAGTCATTGATGTTCTATTTAATTTTTACCATTCATTTTTCTTTCTTTAGATCATTTTCAATAGTTTATATTCGTGTACCTTCATGTTAATTTTTTCTTCTGTGGTGTGTAATCTGATGTTAGTCCCATCCAGGTTTTTTTATTTCAGATATTATACATTTTATTTCTAAAATTTTATTTTGTCTTTTTTAAAATCTTCCATTTCTTTCTTCAATATATCATTTTCCTTTACATTCTGAATATACTCATAAGATTTGCAATAGTTGTATTAAGAACACTGTCTGATAGTTCTTTCATTTCTGGCATTTTTGTGTCCCTTTTATTAATTGATTCCTCTCCTTTGCCCACATATTGTTTACCGGTTGCATTTTCTTGTTCCTTTTATTTGTCTGGTAATTTTTATTAGATGCTGGGCATTGTAATTTACATTATTGCATACTGGATTTTTGTTGTGTTATTTCGAAGAGTGTTGGACTTGTTTATGCATGCAGTTATTTTACTTGTTTATTGGTTTGATCATTCCAAGTCTTGATTGCAAGCTTTGTTAAGCCAGTTCCAGAGCAGCATTTACTCTGGGGAAAAAATTAGCACTAATACTCACCCAAAGTCTCAACCTCTTTTGGGTGAAACTATCTTCTCTCTGACACTCTGTCCCACAAGTTCTAACCATCTTGATATATTTAAGCTCAGGTATCTTTCTTCTCAACTCAGATTGCACAGTTCTATTTGAGTTTTCCTTCTCTGCTCTGTAGCAAAGAAGAATCCAGTAAGTTAGGACAATCACAGAAATTTTCTCATTTGTTTCCTTCCAATATTGCCTATTGTCTGCTGTCTGAAAACATTTGTGCAGTTTTCTGGTTTCATGCAGCAGGAGGGCAATTCTCATAGCAGTTAATCCTTCATTGGCAGAAGTAAAAGGCAAAAACATTGTTTTCAGGAAGCTGTAGTTTTTCTGGGTTAATCAGCCTAAGGCCAATCTTGATTTTTAACTTCTAAGAATGCAAATGAAACTGTATATCCATAGGAATTTTTTGTGATGTCTTGATTTTAGAATTAGAAAATATCAATCTATAGTAATTATGAATGTCTTATTCACGTAAATATTACCCAATGGAAAGATTTCTAAAGTAATAATGATATATAAAAAAAGTATTTATTTGGAAATTGAATTCTGGCCATGGATAAAGAAGTCAGCCTAGAAACAAATTGATGTGAGGACGAATCACTAGGTAGAAAAGTAAAAAAAAAATAATTAAAAATTACAATTACTCTTAAATCACCCAATAAGTGAACAAGAAAGGCATGAATTAAATTTGAAAGAAAAGTTATTAATAAAATTAAAGCCTTTGATTAATTATGTAATGGTACATGAATGTTTTATAAATCATTCGCTGAATATGCATTGGACATTATACAACATGGAGAAGGACCACGTAGGTGAGACGATCTCCTGCATGTATTCACATAAACCTGCATACACAAATGCTCCAGGCTTGTGCTTATTGTAAATTTTAGGCTTCATTTGTAGAAAGTTATGCATATAAAAATTCTGATGTGATGCTCACTCCTCTAAACATTATCATCTATAGTGCTAATTTCTTTGTCTTATGCCCTAGGTGTTCTGACTTCTTTCTATATCTTATACATTAATTAGTTAATCCTGCTTAATTAACTGCACATGGCATTCTAGAGTCAGAGGACACGTCTCTAACACTGATTACCTATCTGATATTAGGCAAGTCAAATATCACTAGTTCTCAGTTTCACTATATCCAGTGTGGGATATTGGGCTACAGCTTTTAAGATAAGTTTTAATGGCCATTCTGTCTAGTGAAATATAACATAGCAAACACACACACAGCTACAAACAAGGTCAAGTATAGAGCATTGTTGGCAACTAGAACATCTCATAATCCTTTCCCATCCTGCCCTTTGTTTCCTCCCACCAAAATCAAACATTGGCCCTGCTTGTTAACAGTATGCTATATGGAATCATATAATAAACATGCTTTTACATCTAGTAAGTTTTGCTCAACATTATGTTTGTAAGATTCATCCATGTTGATCTTTTCTGTCATAAAATTTTCCCAGCTATACTTGTATCGTTATTCATCCAGAATTTTAAAATTGTTTTGTCAGGTTTTTAAAAGTGTGTTGCTCTTTTATTTAACAGAGTTTATTCACAAAATCATCATCATCAAGTCATATACTAACATATGTTAACATCTATAAAAGTCATCATCTACTGTAAGATGCCCCATTATCTTATAAAGTTAAGAAAAAAAACCCTGTCATTTAAACTATGACATATTGACTTCAGATCTCTTACAATTTTTGTTATCATATTTAAAGATCTCTTGTAGACATATTTATACATTGATGCTTTATCACATATCATGTTTGTGCATACAGTAAAAAGGAAATCATAAGGATAACAAGTTAAGATGCTCTTAATTTCTTAATAGGCAGGATTTGATGCTTCTTAATTTCCTTTAACTTAGGGTTAAGTTAAAGGGTTTTCACGTGGGATCAAAGTCTCTGATGTCCATACATTTTGTATGCAGCATTTCTTCAGAGTGCCGACTGCCGCTGTGCTGCAATTTTAGATGCTGAGAATTTCTTGATCTCACAAGAAAGTATCAAGAAAGGTATTCAGAGTATTCATATTTTTCCACAAATGGTCTTTAGTTTTTAAACTTAAAAAATTATGTTTCAATTGTTCAGCTACATCATAGGCAACAAGATCAAGTTTGGGCATGTCATGCAACAGTAACTGTCATATCTGCCTCCTGACCAGTATCACTGTTAAGATGTCTAGAAGATTATAAGGAGCATCCTGATTTCATAAAGTCAAAAAAATGCATCAAGGAACTAACAAAATATGATTTAACTGACTTTATGTATATGGAAGTAGGTGGATACTCATGTTATGATTTGAGAGTTTCTCAGATATCCTAACCTTAAAATGTGTTCCCAAATTATTTACAATGGCTCCATTCCATCAAATTTGTTAGCTAAAGGCTTTGCATTCTCCAACTGTTCTTAAATTAAGTATAAAACCTGTATAAAAAATACAACTTTTAAGTTCTGATCTTAAGTTTTTCTAAATAGAGAATTAATCATGCACTGAAATGTTATATAAAGAATAATTTTCCAGAAAGCAACAGAGTTGATTTCTAGTGCCAGAGTCTTCCACACTTAAAAGAGTTTCTGATCCTCACCAAGATGCACCTGTAAAGTAAGGATAGCAATAATATCTACCTCATAAGTTTGTTGAGATGATTAAATGGAACAATCCATGTAAAGGGCTTAACTATAATGGGTATCTATTAAGCATTAATTATATGCTGGCTATTATTAGATATGTGATCTTGAGCAAATCACTTCCTTTCTATGAGCCTCAAATTCATTTTGTGCAAAACAAGAATGATAGTGAAGATCATTTCTGAGTTACTTTCACTATTTCCAAGATTTTTTTTATGATTTTAAGCTTTAGGTAGTTTTTAGTTTTATGGTGGTGGTTATTGCTATGGAGCCCCAAAATGACATATCAGAACCTATAGGTGAGAAAAGAATGCTGTAATGTTTCAAATATTTTTTACCCTTAGAAATAGCTTGGAGAAGTCACTATCTGAGAGGCAGAGGGTACCATGTTGAATATTTTATAAAACATGATAAATGAGAATATGATTACATATTTATAGGTTGTCTTAAACTTGTTGGCTCCTTCTGAAATTGGCTAATTGAGCAAAGAAAATAAAAATACTAACCTAAAACGTTAGGTTTAAGACACATGTAAATACCCAGAAGTGGAATAGCTGGATCATATGGTAGTTCTATCCTTCCAAAGAACTTGAAAACACCAATGCACAAAGATACATGCACCCCTGTGTTCATTGCAGTGTTATTCACAATTGCCAAGACTTGGAAGCAACCTAAGTGCCCATCAAGGGACGAATGGATAAAGAAGATGTGGTATATATACACAATGGAATACTACTCAGCCATAAGAAACGATGAAATCCAGCCATTTGTGACAACATGGATGCACATTGAGGGTATTATGCAAAGTGAAATAAGTGAGAGGGAGAAGGTCAAATACCGTATGATTTCCTTTATTAAGTAGTAGACAATAACAACAATGAACAAACACATAGAGACAGAGATTGGATTGGTGGTTACCAGAGGGGACGGGGGGAGGGAGGAGGGCTAAAGGGATAATTCGGCACATGTGTGTGGTGATGGGTTGCAATTGGTATTTGAGGGGTGAACATGATGTAATCTATGCAGAAATAGAAGTATAACAATGTACACCTGAAATTTATACAATGTTATAAACCAATGTTACTGCAATAAAAAAAAAAAAAAAAAAAAGAGACGTAAAAACTCTCGCATGTATGCCTAAATCTCAAGTTGCACTCTGTTTTAGTCTTTTAAGAAATAAAACAAAGAATGTAAGCTGGTAGGACTTTACTGAATAAATTCCTGTCATATTCAACTATTTGGCTGAAGGAGTCACCTACCTGTCCCCTATAAATTAATTAATTGGGAAGGCAGGACTTTTCTAAGTACTAGCCACACCTCCACTTTATGATCTTTGTTATGCTAATCTCTAATGCAAATTCAGTGTCATACTATTTATCATTATGACCCAGCTTTAGCATAGAGTAAGAACTTAAGGAAGGATTTTTTTTGGGTGTCAGAGAAGCTTCCAAGGCAAATAAAATTTTTGTTCTTATAAGAACTCACCATAGGCTTTCCTTGTAAACATTCTTCAAAAGTTGAAATGAATCAAAATGAATCTTAGAATTAGCAATATAGTAATATCTTTGATCTACCATCATATGTGAATAGCCTGTTTTAAGAAACTAATTTTCCATATAATTGAAGATTATTGGTTTAAAAGTCAACACCTTTAAATTTTACATATTTTTAGATGAGAATATTTTTGTATTGCATACTTGCCTGCTTTTAAAGATATAATATATGGAATATTCAATGGCTCCAGTAACTATTTTAATAGCTCTAGTAACTACAATGAGTCTCTCTTTTTGTTCTCTGCCATTGTCATTAGAATTTTCTTTTGACTCTTGTTTTGTTGTTTTTCCCCCTCTGCTCCTTTTCCTTTTGTCAGTGGTCCTGGTGCCTATGCCTAGCTCTGTTGGGGTACTGCTTTTAATTAGGTGTGATGTGGGAAAATATGACACTTACTGCAATTGTACATTAAATTAATTTGGACAATAAGATACAAATCACTGGGGTTAGTACTAGGTAGTTAATAAAGACGAACAAAGCATAGTACCTGAGTTAATAATCTCTGGACAATGCAATGAAAATTTTTTTTCTACACTAATTTCAGCATTGTTCTATTTTCCTAGATGATATTAAATTGAATATAGTTTTGAAGGAATTTAAAATTTAATGGGATGATGATAGAGAATAAATCAATGATTATAACTAAAAGTGATAAATATTATCACAGTAATGTGGCCAGGGAAGAGGCTTGAACACAGGAACTTTAAAACATGCAATAAATATACACTTATTGTGGTTGCTATTTAGCAGTTTATAATTTTTTATTTTTTATTTTTTTAGTTTACTTGTTGCCTGTTGACTGTGTTCCAGAGTATTGAGGTTGCCAGAAAACTGATTTCTGGATAAGCTGGTGTTACTCCTTAGACTATTCGAACCAACATTATTTTCTTGTTCCATTGGCAAAATTTGTTTAATTTTGTGTGGTCCACTAATGATGTCCCTGAATGATATCCTTCTTATCCTCACACATACCCTAAAATATTTTTTATTAAAATAATTTTACACAAATTCATGCAGGAGACAAACTGTCAAAATTAACTCATGAATCACTAAATTTTTCTAAAACAAATAAAATTTTTCATAAGCAGAACATAGCTTCACATTTTGGAATTCTATATAACTATATAAATTATTTATAAATTTAGCCCCAGTAATGTGCGGTAATAATAATAACCTACTCTAAAATATAACTGAGAAAAATCATGATTTGTAATTAGCTAATAAGATATAGGTCAGATAGATGCAATTTCACTGACATGAAATGTTCTTCTATTAAATCATACAATAGGATAATAGAATTTTAGACCTGAATAATATCTATTATAAATAAATTTATCATAAAATTATTACTACTATTATTATTAGTTTTGTGTGTGTGTGTGTGAGGAAGATTAGCCCTGAGCTAACGTCTGTCGCCAATCCTCCTCTTTTTTTTTTGCTGAGGAAAACTGGCCCTGGGCTAACATCCGGGCCCATCTTCCTCCACATGCTGTGGGACACGGCCACAGCATGGCTTGAGGAGAGTTGCGTGGGTGCATGCCCGGGATCCAAACCCTGGGCTGTCACAGTGGAGAGCACGCACTTAACTGCTACACCACGGGGCCGGCCCCTATCATAAAAATTATTTTACTATGCATAGGAAATAATAGTTTTAATCAAAAAACTGAGAATAACTTTGTTCACACCTATGTTTTACAGTATTTCTTTGCATCTTCTCGCTATCCCAATAGATCTTTTTCCTTTTCAAATACCTTAAACTATATTCAACCCAAAAATTTCAAACAAATTTCTCACACAAAAAGATTTCAATCAGAAAACTTATGTGAAGTGCTAGCCCAGTGCCTAACAAATTATAACTTAAGTAATGATAGCTATAGATATCCATAGACAAAAATGTAAATTAAAAACAAAGGAGAGGTAGACTAAATTAAATTTATTATTAGGCCATGTGCTTGGTTTTCAAACCCACAATTTTGCACATTACTCTAGCAAAATTTAGTTTGGTTTGATATCCCTCGTCATCCTTAACATAAACTAAAATTATAAATGTCATGGTATAGAGCAAGCAATCTCAATAGGGTCTATATTATGTCCACAGGAGCAAAAATTTGCTCCAGCAGAGAGGGAAGAGGGAAGCAAAAGTGTTTTAAATATTAGAATGGTTTATGGCCCTCCAAAGGGCCACAGTACATAAAAAGAAGTACAGTGGATCTGTGATGTTAAACTTTCATGTGGCGTTCAGTAGGAAAAAATGTCTAAAATGGCACTTTCAATGGGTGGGGTGATAATGAGAAAAGTGTTGAGACACACTGATAGAGTGGAAAGAGCTCTGAAATTTGTCAGCTGCTCAACCTTGTCGAATCCTGTAAAATAGGGACCAATTGTATTTTTACATTAACTCATTAATTCAACATGCATTTATTTAATGCCCACAGCATGCTATGTACTAGGAACACAGCTTTGAAACAAATTGTAAAGTTCCCAACTCTTTTGGAGCTTACAATTTACTAGGGAAGACAGAAAATACATACATAAACAAATACATAAATTAGATAATATCAGATCCTTATGAGGACCATAATAAAAGAAAGTGATAAGCTACTTTAGAGTAATGATTCTGAATTCGTTCAATATATTGAATTAAAGTATAATTACTGAGCACTTTCCACATGCCAGCCACTGACCTAGATAATAAGTAATCAAAAGAGTTAAGTTTCTGTCTTCACGGAGCTTATAGTCTAGTGGAGAAGACAGACATTAAACTCTTTTTAAAAATTTACCTTAGCAAGGTTACTATTTGTCTTCTGCTATTCACATTCTCCCTTTCTTCCTTGCTAATGAGTTAGTTGGGAGGGTGACTACCCAGCTAGACTACATTTCCCAGCCTCTCTCAACTAGGTGTGACCATATAGCTATCTTTTGTCCAATAGGATGCAGTGGAAGTAGTGCGTATAGCCTCCATTATTACGCTCTTTTCCTCAACCTTTCCCTCCCCTTGCCTGATGGCTGGATATTGGTGAAAAATTGAAGTGTTTTGAACTCAAAGATAAAAAACCATATGATGATTGCAAAGCCTCTGCAGCAGGCACAAAACCGTTCACCTCTTGACTGTTTAGGGAGTAAGAAATCAAATTCTACCTCATTCAGGCTACTGATTCAGGTTTTTGATATTGTTTATTTGTTTAACAGCAGCTTAGTCTGTATCCTAATTAGTACAAACATGTTGCTGTACTCTGTGTTAAATAGTTTGAAGAGCAGAACACAGTGCTTGAGGGCAAATAGCAGGAGGCAGCTACTTAAGATTAAGTGGTTGATGAGGGCTACTCTGAGAGAGCAAATTTAAACTAGCATTTGAAGAATAGGAGGTAGCCATGGTAAGAAATGAGGAATGGGTATGAGGGTGGATGTACAGAATTTATGCAGCAGAAAGGACTAGAGGAGGCATTTTAGAAATCTCTGAAAGTCCAATATATCTAGAACGTGGAAAGAAAGTGCCAGGTAAGTGAGGGACAAGACTGGAGAGAGACCAGCACATTTGACAACGCATTTGCATGTACTCAAGTTACAATGGCAAGAAGACTAGAATGATCTTGTTGCCATTTTATAAAATAAAGAGATCTTAATATACAAAGATTTCTGACTTTTGAACTGTAGAATGTGCATTGCTTGGAACCAGAGTGGAAGCGAGAAGACTTGTTAGGAGAATTTTTCAATCTAGGTCAGAAATGATGGTGCCTTTTTAAAAAAAAAATTTATACGGGATTATGTGTGAAAAGAGTATATTTGGAAGGTTTGAATCTTTTCAGATACCAGGAAATATATTGGAAGACTCATCAACAAACAGTGATCTTGCTTTTCTTTAGATTCCTTTGCAAATGCTACATCCACCTCCACTTGCTGACACACGACTTCCCCTGGGTACTTAGCTGATGTTAACAGTATTCTTACATTGCCGTTCTGATTGATATTTGTGGGAGATCAAGATTTGGCCGTCCTAAAATATATCTCTTTACCTTGATTGTTTTCTCTGAGGGACATTTGACCTCCCCCACTAACTGCCTAAAGAATTTGACATGGTGGCTCCTTCCTGGAACAGATCTATCATGATGGCTGTAAAGATAATGTAGGATAGAGGTTACAATAGAAAAGGCACCAACAAGCCCATCTTATCAGAAGTTCTGTCTCTCTGGCCACATTCTCTGGATGGCCCTTCGAGGAGTTGCCAGACAATCATTCACATTGATAAAGGAAATCTCCATTTGTAAAGGTATCTCCCTCTCTGTTTTGGGAAGGGGGGGGATGGCCTCATTTCTAGAGGCTTATCAATGTGGAAGGTGAGGCCTTAAATCTGCATAATAACCTTACTCTTGTTTACTGTGCTTTAGTGGTAATCTCCTGTAACTGACTCCCCCCACCCCCTACATCCTCCTTTGTCGTTGGCTGAACATGGTATTTAAGATGAGAATTTCTGCTGTTGTGTTGAGAAACGCAGTGTCCCTGCTTTCTCCCATGTATACATGTTATTAAACTTGGTATTATTTTCTCCTGCTAACCTGTCTTGTTAATTATTTGGCCAGCCATAAGAACCTTAAGGAAAAGGGCAGAGGGAGATTCTCCCTCTTCCCCAGACATATTCATTAAACTTCTGGTTTTCCCTATGTGCTTTTCCAAATCGAATTACTCTTCAAAGTATCAGGCGTTGCTTCTATTAAACCTTCACTGTAGACTATAACCCACGTGCACCGAGAACATGTACAAATGGGAGTGCTTGTAGAGCTTCCAGTCTCTTATTTTAGAGAATTTAACACCCCGTAACTATCAATAGGGGGGAAAAGCTCATTTATTTTGTAGTTACGTTCTAGTTTTCTTTAATTTTTTCCCCAAACTAAACCACTTAGTAAAATACATTAGTAAAATGTGTCTGAAATGTTTGGACTAATTGTGCTAGTGATATTACACTCCATTGAAGGTCTTCCTAAGAAGGGTGTCTAGGTCCTTACAGAACTCCATGGGTGAGAATATTTTATTCTGTGATCTGTTCAGTTTTACATTAGCTCCTTTGACTTTGACTCTGAAGATGGCCCATCTTCCCTCACCGGGAATTGATTGTCTGGAGGTCCCAAACTGTCAAATGCAGAGTATCACATTAAAACTAAGGATATTTTCTGTAGTTCACCAATCTAATTAACATGATCAGTCAGCTGAGCAAACCATCACACTAGCAAGTCAATTGTTAGGATCATTTCAGGTATTTTTAGATTAATGTCTTTAATAACACAGAAACAGTGATGCTGATCTTTAGGGAAATATAATAAAGAATTGTAACTGAAGAAGAATGGTCCTGTCAGTTTCCCTTCTGCAGTCTCTATTTGATAAATTTAATCTAGAGTGCAAGCAACTAAATTAATGGAACTTGGGCTTCTCAATACCCAGATTAAGCAGGATTTTTCCCTGAATTTTCTCAGAGAATTATATAACTAGCATTATGAAACTATTTTTGTAAATATTCTGTTAATACTTAAGTCTGTTATATGTGAGACAAATTTAAATGGATACTGAACAGTACTAAATGCACAAAGATTGCTTTAGAAATATAATTTTTCATATATCTGAACTATTATCTCATCATTTCCTATTAGCTTTATCATGAATGTATATATGGCTACTATTTCTGCACTGACTGAAGTGGATTAGGTGAGTGAAAGTTATTAGGGTAACATCAATAGGTTAAAATGCAAGTTGTGAGATATGCTAAGCCGAGTAAGCCTGCATGTACATAAACTGCAAAAAGTGGGGGTATAGAGAATTCCAGTTGATTTCTTTTAGAATTTGACTTTTTCCCCACTCTGTTCTTCAGTCAAACCTATTGTCTCATTTTGGAAAAGTCCCTGTCTTCTGTAGTCTTAGTGGAAGTCAGTTCTTATGCTGGCCATGCTGTGACTATATACATATTTTATAAAGCCAGAATCTTGGTTCTCTAGAATAACCTTGAATTTGGCTGCTTTCCAAACTAGGTTTGCTGGGTCACCAATATTCATCTAATTTATATTTGGGGTTAGTATAGACCTTGTTTTCTATTTCTTGCAACCAAAATCGTGATTCTTCAATACATAACCAGAGTCTATAAGTTATAACAGAAGCACAGTCATCAAGTCTTAAATGGGGACCAAATAAGTCAACAGGATGGTCCTGTGATTTTACCTCTTATCTTTGTATGTTTTATAATGTATATGATATATTAGTAAAATGAGAACCGTATATAGTTAATAAAAATAGACATAAATAGAGGATGTGCTGGCTTATGTTTTAGATAAATATATGAAATAAAATATTATAAGTTCAGGGTATAGAGAACAAGAAATAATACCACAGGGGGGAATATGGTAGTGTAAATTAAGAAGAATCACTATTTCCTCTGAAATCCTCTAACAACTGCTGACTGTTTCCCTCATTTAGGATTTTTTGTGGATTTTCTAATATTTTCCTTTACATTTTATGTTTGTGGTCTTGTATCTCTAATGACATTCCATACCCTTTGAGAACACCATATTTATTCTATTCTTCTCTGCTTATGACCTACACATTTGGATGTTTGCATCACGATTCGTTAACTGAATAGAAGTCAGAATAGTCTGTTATATTGCAGTACAAATGACCTAAAAATCTTAGTGGTTCACCACAACAGACATTTATTTCTAGCTCACACTAGAGATTCATTGTGGGTGAGTCGTGAATTTGTTTTATGCAGATTTTTCAAAAAAGGGAAGGTATATATGAAAACTTTCCTCATACTCTTGAACATTTTGTTCATAAGTGACATGTTACTTACCCTCACATTTCATTAGATTATTGAAGACATATGGCCAAATGTGATGTCACTGTGGCCAGGAAGTAAAATCCACTCATAGCAAGGGACACAGAAGGGAGGAAAATAGGAATTTTGATAAAAAGATAACACAACATACCACAAATTATGTGAACTGAAACCAGTTACTTAATTCCTCCAATTTGCAGAGTGGCTATAAAATGTAAATGCCAGCAGTGCTGAGCGTGAAAACATCTATCACAATACCTGACATATTGTGGATATCAATAAAGATCGTTTCCCTTCTAAACTTGTTATTCACCTTTCATGTGCTAAGTGCTTAAAATCATTCTAGGTAAAGACAATAATGATGAAGTTACACCGATTTTATGCACACATACCTATACTCAAACCCATCCACACACACACACACACATACATAGACGTATACATATACATATATGTGAGTGCATGTGTATGTGTGTGTATATATATATATATACATATCTCAGAATAGATAACATCATATCCCTTGGTTGAATGAGTCCTATCTGATATCAAAAATAATTAAAAATGTTCTGGGCTTATGCAGTCACTTTCCAATAGATTATAACTTGCAGTCATATATTTCTAAAAAATCCAGAGCCTTAAACAAAAGCTTGTATTTTGCTACTTTATTTTGGAATTCAATCCCAAGAAAGTAGAAGTGACAGGAAAGGAGAGTAATAGAAGGAGAAAAAACAAATACGTGGGTTTATTACTAGCTGACTACTGCCTAGAATCAAGCGATACAGAACTGCCTTCTTTGAGACTCTAAGAATACCGCTCCTCCTCAGAAAGTCCATCCCAAAAGATAACAGGAGAATAATTTATCCATCACATCCTCTTCCCATTGGTCCATGATTTTTCCCACAGTGCTCCCATGTTGCACACGTGTGAGTGTCATTCAGATCTTCCGGAATCTTATGCTTCAGCAGCAATAGCAAAACCTCAGTGACGAAGGTGAGACTCACAAGATGAGGGTTTAAGTTGGTTGCCGGGGCAGCAGTTGGGTTGAGTCCACTCAGAGTTGGTTGCCATGGTGACAACTGTACAAAACAATGGCCAAATGTCTCAGCAACAGATGAGGTTAAGAAGAGCTAAGACGGCATAAATAGAATGACAGTATAATTTGTTCTCCACGAAGAATCCCTCAAGAGTAAAAGGGGGTGCTATTAATGATTACACCTGGAAAACAGATACATGCCAGGGCAGCCTAAAGCAAATTGGCAGGTATGGTCACCCATTGTATAAGAGACTCGTGATACAAGTTCTCTTCTGCAAATAATGAAGATTACCTATGGAAAAAAAAACAAAAACGAAAAAAACACTGAACACAAGAAAATTGGTAATTTTGTATGGGCAAAATGTAAAATAGGAAGCTTCCCAGAAGATGTAAATTCTAATGATATGAGTATACACTCGTAGACTCACTCTTATCTAAGAATGTTGTTGTGATTATCCAAAATAATGTGAGACATCCAATTAAACTCCATATTTAGGACTCAAAAATAATAAGTTGAATTAGAGACACACATGGCTCATTCCTATTTGTAATTTTGACTTTTAATTCTCTATATGTTTAAATATGAATGGGCTCCATTGGCTATGTGATTATTGAATCATAACTCCAAACCCTTACTAACCATTTTCCCTATCTCCAGGCTTGTTTTCCTTACATGAAATAATTTTCATTTTTCTCTGTAAACTACTTTTCTCTTTGAAATCTGAGATTGCTAAAATATTTAAATAACTACTTATAAATTATGGCAATTTGTTGTATAGAATAGTAGTGTAGAACTATTTGTATAGCTTTCATTGGTAAATATAAATTGTCGACATACCTCTCAAATGTTTAGCATAAAGTAGTATATAAGAAAATTGCCTTCAGAGGTAATCAAAAGGCTTAATTTCCAATAGCAACACTGTCATTAGCATTGTGACAATGTACAAGTCAATTAAGACTTCTGGACATCAGTGTCATGTTAATTTAAGAGAAGATTAGGACTAGATCCAGTCAGTGCTATGCAGAATCATACGGGTTTCATATAAGTGCTTTAGTAGAATTTGGGGTGGAAATCATGAATGGACAACAATCTAATCCATAACTTCTTTATGCACTTCAGGGCTTTTACAAAAAATGCTCAATGTCATCTGTTTTTACTGATTAGGTGTCCGAAAACACTTAAATTTAGAAAGTATTTCACTACTTAGAAAACCAGTGAACCAAAATCTAACCATAAAAATACATGATGTGGGGCCGGCCCTGTGGCTTGGTGGTTAAGTGCGCGCCCTCTGCTACTGGCAGCGTGGGTTCGGATCCTGGGCACACACCGACGCACCGCTTCTCCAGCCATGCTGAGGCCGTGTCCCACATACAGCAACTAGAAGGATGTGCAACTATGACATACAACTATCTACTGGAACTTTGGGGGGAAAAAAAGGAGGAGGATTGACAATAGATGTTAGCTCAGGGCCAGTCTTCCTCAGCAAAAAGAGGAGGATTAGCATAGATATTAGCTCGGGGCTGATCTTCCACACACACACACAAAAATACATGATGCTGCACACACACAAAAATACATGATGCTGTGACACTTGACTTTGCAACACTCAAACTGAAAATTGAAGGACCTTCCATAATAATCTCTTGAGTGTAGCCAACACATATGGACAAATTGAAGAAGAGAGTCAATTATGAGTGACAGAAACTTGCACTGAAAATTAATAGACGTAAAATGAAGGGTATTGATCACTGTCAACTAACCAGGAGGAAAAAAAGAAAAAAAAAAAGGCTCAGCATATTTGAAAAGATAATTGAAAAATGGAACACAACATCTTCTTGGTAATTTCTCAAGTCAACTATCAAGTCTGCAGGGGAATTCAGATAGAGAGAGCCAGTTAGCATTCAAATTAATGTGTAAATATAAATTAAGCATAGAAAAGTATATCTTCTTTAAAATGGATTTTAAAAAGTACATTTATCAAATAATATAGGCCTTAAATTATTTTCAAAAATTATGCTAGTGTTTTAAAAATTACACACACACACATATACGTATACTATGTATATCTGCTATCAAAGAAAAATAAGTAGTTTGGAACAAGAGCAGCTTCTAAAAGAGCAGCATTTAGACTTCACAGATAAAAAATAGTAATTTAAATAAATAGACAGGCCCCAGTTTCCTCCATGTTAATGGCAGCCACCTAAATCTAATTCTATTTATGTATCTTCCAAAAAATACAATAAGTTCAATAAGGACAGCAAATAAACCTAATCATAATCAATAATTATAAGATAATAAGGAGATAAAAAATGCTATGGGCCTTAATGTCTGTGTAAAGAAGCAAATAAACATTCCAAAATGATTAGACCATCTCTGGATTTCAGGCCAGGACCAGAATCAAATGGACAATATATGGAAATGATGAAAAAACAGTAAAGGCATAACATAGAGAAAATGATACCCCAAAAGAGATGGTTCTACCCTGAGTGGAAAATACTAATAACAGAGACCGGTGGATCATAATTTTGGTTCCTGGAGAATCTAAAGAGAGAAGTTTGAAAGCCCATGGAGCAAAAAGTGGTAGTCTTGGGTAGGCACTACTTTTAGCGTCATTTAAAGAGAACATCCCCTAGACACTTGGTATTGAGGCAGAAGAGGAAGCAAGTAGTGGATATTAAAGTTCCTACAGAAAGAAAAAGAACTAAAAATCAAAAGACCTGCCACTGCCCACTGCCCCCAAAAAGTGCCATCAATTAAAGAAACTTCACATTCTTATAACAAAAGCAGAGGTTACCTTTGGGGGAAAAAAAAAAAAATCCAATATCCTGCCCAAAGCCACAACATCTACCTAAATAAACCTGTTATTTGTGGTCCAGGCAAATGTAAGACATTTAAAAATAAACAGAGGGTGGCAGATCACATCCATACAAAGCTACTGTAATTAAAAAATGATAAACATGTCAAGCTACTGAAAATTCCCTGCCAAAACTCAACTGTAATGCAGAGAAAAGTTATAACACAATATCCCAGGCTAGTGGCTGGCAAATTCTTTTTTATAAAGGTCAGGAGAGTAAGTATTTTAGACTTTGCAGGTCACAAACAGTCTCTATCACATATTCTTCTGTTTTGTTTTACCACTCTGCAAAAATATCATAGACATTCTAAGCTCATGGACTATCCAAAAACAAATTGTAAGCCAAATTAGTCCACAAGCCATAGTTTTCCAATCCCTGTCCTAAATTGATTTAATGTCCTTAAAAGCTTTCGCAGATATTAAAAAATTCCTTGAATTAGACATTTAAAAACTCAGAATATAAATGTGCTAAAAATTGACATGGGAAATAAGAATTGACTAAACTCAGGAAAGACACTGAGGTAAAACATAAATTCACCTCGAAAATAATATATAAATATATATATATATTTGCAGGATATCAAATGAGAATAAATTCAATGAAAAACACAATAGAGAGCTCTTAAAAAAGGACACATATTACTAGGAAAAGGAAAACAAAATAAAGACGAAAAAGAAACAGAACACAGTGATAGATAAAAAAATATCAAAGATTTAACAGATGTATTTAGGAGCATATGAAAAATAAAAGCAAAACAATGGAAGGTAAAGAATATTATATATTATAAGCAAAGGATGGGTGAAACTCAAAAAAAGAAAACAACTCAACAAAAAATGCCAAATATTTTGAACAGTCAGCTCAAGAAAGAAGATACAGGCATACCTCGTTTTAAGCACTTTGCTTTATTGCCTATCACAGATCTTGCATTTTTTACAAATTAAAAGTTTGTGGGAACCCTGCATCAAGCAAGTCTACAAATTCTACATCTACAATGTATTTCTGACAAGAATCTTTTATTTTATTGAAACATAGAAATCAAGCACATATTCTTTGTAATTCACTAGGTACTGCAACTCTGGTGTTTGCCCTGGACAGCTGACGATGTGGTACAGCATGTTCCCCCCCGGTGGCCTAGATTATCCTGGGATTGCTCCCGACTCCCGGGAGGCCTCTGGCTCTAGCCCTGCATGTCCTTCCCAACCTTTGCAGGACTGCAGGGGCTCCCACCGCTCCCACTCTCACGGAGATCCGTCTCCAGTCCACTGGGCTCTTTTTCGCTGTTTCATGATAGAGGCATTCCAAAAGTTGGAATTCAGTGAATTCAAAAAAATCACTGCTTGCAATAATTCAAACAGTATTACAATTGTTCTGCTTGTAACATTGAAACATTGTAATCAATTGCATACCTTCCTATGCAAATTACTATATTCATCTGAATCTTCCCCATCTGTTTTTTATCTGTGTTATGATTCGCTTATTGTGCAAGCACAATGTAACACTCCTATTCACCAAGGACATTTGAAGTACTATTGAATCTACTGGATCTTAAGGTCCAAGTAGTAGAGTGGTTTGAAGGGCAGCCTAAATTTGTTGCAGAGTCTTCTCGTGCTCTAGTTCTCACTGGAAACTGGCAGCCATTTGTGTGGATCTAAGTAGCATACTCAAATATCGTATATGTTGTCTCCAAAATCCATAAAAAATCTATCAAATGTTTTGCTTGTTATTGTGAAGGAGATATAGAAGCAGCATGTCTTTTACCATGTAAAGCTTATCTCTACATGCTCTAGACAACCAAATCTTCAGATAGGAGACGATAATGTGAGGTTGTGGGAAATTGCACTGAGGTGAGGGTCCTCTGAATTTTTTTGGGTTTATCATCCATCTTCTAATCTGCACATGTGTTAGTAAGGCACTTAAAATATTTGCTACTTCCTGTACATCAGATCCAATCTGTATAATATGGTCAATGTAAAAGACCGATGTCGTATTTTATGGAATGGCAAAATCATCAAGACCTCTGTGGACTATAGAACAGGGGAATTGACATAGTCCTGCGGCAAGACTTTGAAGTTCTCTTCTCGGCATGGTCAGGTGACAACAGACTGTTTTTGGTGGTCCTTGCGAAATGGTATGGGGAAAAGGTATTATTTATTCCAGTAAAGTTACTACATCTGGAAGAGTAGCTGCCATCGATGTCCCTGTCTGATTAAGTTTCTGATAGTCCGCAGTTATTTTCTGAGAACTACCCAGCACCTGCAAAGGCCAAACGGTGAGTTAAATGGAGGATAGGATAGGCATCTGCCCCAGGGGAGGTTACCACAGATTTTCAAACAAAGGAAAGCTAGTTTCCTCAGAAAACAAGGTACTTCCACTGGTAAGAGAGGATCAAAGTGATTTGAGGGTTCAAGATTGTTTCAGGGTTTCAGGGTCCCTGTCTTTCTGAATCAATGTCCTAGCCTTCACAGAGGAAACTCTGAAAATTGAATTCAACTGATGATGTAATTTAACAACCAGTACACTTAGATATTATGTTTGATTTTTCAACAATATTAGCCTTGTGGGTATAAGAAATAAGAGATTAATTTAGGGCTGTTGTGGAATTTCTCTGGTTGTCAGACAGTTTCTGAAACTAAGATTAAAGAACCTGATCTTGTTATTTCTTTTTGTAAGTGATCCTATGCACTTAGTTGATGACTTCCACACCACAGTCCCTGTAGTCATCAGTACTGCCATAAAGGTCAAATGTGGCAACCACTTGGGCTCCCAAGAAATTTGCTTCATTGGGATTTCATTACAATTAGCCATAGTTTATAGCTTGATTGGTTGTAATGTGACTTTGTATCATTTGTTACTAGCAACACATTTCCAACTGGCAAGGATTTCAGGGCTGTTGCTCAAGCCCAAAGTCATGATCAAACCAATCCTCAAATCCCACCTTCCCAGTACCAATTATATATTAGTCAGGAGCCAATCAGGAACCGCAAACTCCTGAAATACTTGGGGAAATATTATTATAAAGAATTACTATCAGTAACAGGGGATTATAATAAAGACATATTAGCTACCAAGGGGTAAAGAGAATTCTAAAGGAAACAGGGTATCAGATATAAAAAGAAGTCATTACTCTTAGGGTTAAAGCAGAGTGGACATTTAAGAAACAAATTTGAAAGAATATTCCCCACTTCCAGACCTCCTGACAGAGGGTAGAGCTAATGATCCACTAGATGGTAAGGACATTCTTTGAGTTGCAGTACTAGTGGAAATCTCTGGGAATTCACCCTCTGGGGGTCTGTGGAAACCAACCAAATAAAGGTTCTCTGCTATGGCAGTGGTTGGGAATGTACCCTCTAGGGTGCCAGACAAAGCCATCAGGAGGGAGATGCTGTACCTGGAACCCACTGGCAACTGTTGGGGAGGTGAAAGGAGTTGTCTATGGGGAGATGGCATGCATGAAACTCACTGGGAATCAGCCATCATGGGGAGTACTCTGGGAAGATTCTCTCTGGGATTTTGGGGGCTGCTGCCCACAGGAGGTGCCACGCACTGATGGCTGCTACTTGCTGCAGGAGCCTATCAAGAGAGTGCACAGAGGAATAAGGAAGAAGTACCTCTTCCCTTTTCATTATCCCAAAGGATACTATTACAAAAGTATCCCCTATTTACAAAGCTTAAAATTATGCCACCTGGCAAACAAGAAATTTTTCAGTGTCCTAAGTGGAACAATAAAGGATATATTTGGAGCCGCGAGGCAATATTTTGATAACTGACTCACTAGGCGTTATAAGAAACAGGACCAAATGCCCCAAAGCCAAGAGAAAAATAGCAGCACAAACTAACCAATGGTGATACAGATGATTTGGCATTGGCAGACCAAAACTTTATGATTACTATAATCAAAAAAATAAAAGAAAGCATTGATAATGTTAAGAAAGTGCTAGAATCCATAAGAAATCAAATGGATATTCTAGAACTGAAAAAGATAATTAAAATTAATTTTTATTAAAAATATAAAAACACAAAAATTAAGAATTCAATATATGGGGTTAATAACAATGATTAAAAAGCATATAATTAGGAAACTTGAAACTAGGCCAGTAGGAAATATCCTAAATGAAACACAAAGAGGGAAAAAAAAGAATGGAAAAGCCAGCAAAGCCTATACGATGTGCCTATATATGAAAAAATTAACATATATTTAATAAATGTCTCCCAAGGAGAGGAAAGAGAGCTGGAGACAAAACAATATTTGAAGAAATACTGGCTCTGCTTGACTTTTCTGCAATGGGTGGTACTCAATGATCTCTCTTGAATTCTAGAATCTGTCCTTTCATAAAAGATCAAGATGTGTCAATTTTCCACACCATATTAATTTAAGAGAACAGGTAGAATTTCATAATATGATGGACAGAAGTTGAAGAGGTAGAGATTTAGAAGATTTCAATAATTGGAAAGCTGTTTTCCAGGACTGGAGTGCCACTGAGACAATTTAACAGAATACCATCATAATTATATCATAAACAGATTTTTTTTTGATGGTCTGTGTTTGCTTTTCTGTCCTATGGAGTGACCTCTAGTATAAAAGCTCCTATATAAATTAGTGAATAAACAATCTTGCAGGAACCAGCCCCGTGGCGTAGCGGTTAAGTGCGCGCGGTCCGCTGCTGGCGGCCCTGGTTCAGAACCCTGGGCGCGCACCGATGCACAGCTTGGCAAGCCATGCTGTGGCGGCGTCCCATATAAAGTGGAGGAAGATAGGCACAGACGTTAGCCCAGGGCCAGTCTTCCTCAGCAAAAAGAAAGGAGGATTGGCATGGATGCTAGCTCAGGACTGATCTTCCTCACAAAAAACAAAAACAAAAAACAGTCTTACAAAGTGGCCATTCCCAGTAGCTTGAATGATGACTAATGAGTTCATAATTATCCTAGAAGAAATGAAGACACTATTAAGTATATAAAAACTTAAAAAGATGAGACGAGATGCTGGTATTTACCTTTATAGCAGGTAAAGTTGGAAGGTGGAACTCAGAAGTCATAAGCAACACAAAAATCTCCTTTCTGAACAAATACATTTCTTGTTCCTTTTCTTGAAGATTTCATTTCAGATAAAGTTTTCAAAATAGTAAAAAGTGTAATTCTTGGATTATTGATCCTCCTTTGAATTTAAGTAAATGCTGATTCACAGATAGTCCATAAAAATTTATTTGGGGTTTAAGCAAGAGATAAATTATAGATTTTCCTATACACCTCAGGAAAGTTGGTCTTCTTTGATTCAGTCTCTGAAGTTATTAATGTGAATAGAATATAATAAAATCTGACTCAAAAGATATTGAAATTGTTTACAAATGACTTGAAATGTAATTTCAATTTTTCTGATTGTTGTCTGTTAAACATGTGGGAGGAAGAGAATGCCACTCAATATTTGAAATAAAAACCTATTTATTTCTTGCTTAGCAATGGAGAGTTGTGCTTGTAAGACATAGTATCTCTGAACAAAAAACAATGCTGATCTCATATATTGGTTATGTGAAATGTGTGTATCAGAAATTGGTGGGCAATTAGAAGTGGGAGTGTTTAGGGATTACATGACATTTGGCCTCAGATTGTGGCTGCCACCAATTGGTTGACCTTCAGATGTGTGAGACAGTCTATGACTGTGGGACACTTGAAGTTCTCATTGGTTGATTGGGAGGGTTTTAAAATCAGTTTTGGAAGTTTCATGTTATTAAGGCTAAATAGTATCAATATTTCTGTATGAGAATAGAAACTTTATTCTCAAGTATAACAACAAAAAAATATATACTTTTGAAATAATTAGAAATGCAGACTTCTCCATCTCCATTGTCTGATATACTGATAAAAGTAACAAAGGAAAATAAATTTCAGGTTACTTGTACAGATAGGAAGATAATAAACAAATATGTGTGTGAGTACAGTAAATAGTTGTTTCAATTACTTTTATACAGTTGATTCATGCTGTGAGTTAAGTGCAATAATTTTAAAATAATTTAAAGAAAGTAAATTTAAGTAGCTGCCTTTTCCAGAGAGAGAAAAAAGCTACACATATATTTATTTTAATCATATTAGCAGTGATAAATTGCCCATCATCATATTTTTCAGTTTCCATTAAAATATGCCATATTCTCCTATTACTACCTCTCAGGTTCAACTGTATACAAGAAGCCAAAACCACAACTAGAAATTTTGTTCCCTCTGTGATGAACAAATGACTTAATCAAAGTTTGTGCAATATATTTTACCAAGAGGCTGAACTTTTAATTTCTTTTAGAGATCCCCTATTTCAATCTAATTAATATGAATATAGAAAACTAGCTATCTCCCATGTAACTATCTTCAAAACTTAACTGCTGTGCTAAAGAAAGTTGAAGGATGTTGTGTTAGAGATGGAGAGAGGGAATGGAACTAAATTTTACTGAACTCCTGCTATTTTTCCAGGTGCTGTTGTACGCAATCACTCTGTTTTCTCACGTTATCTATTTAATTTTCACAGTAGTTGCTCCTTTTCCTTTATACAACACATCACGTATAAATAAGTAAATAAATAATCCATTTCATTAGACTTTGTATAGATGAACAATCTATGACTCAGAGGGATTTGATGAACTTCTCTAGTCAAAAAATAAATCAGAGGATCTAGGACTCAAATTCAGTGCTGCCTAACCTCTAAGCCCATAGGAGCTCTACGATGAAATAAAATTAAAACTCATTGCCTCTATCCCATTTCATTGCAAATGAATCTTATCCTTGGTGTGTTATTCTATGCTGTGAATATCAAGAAGGTTTAACTATGGGGCTTTTAATGTCTGTTATGTATCCTATATATAATTTTATAGGAGAAACAACTGCATTTGCCAAGTGGGTTGTGTTGATTGTGACTCAGTTACACTCTTCAGCAAATAGTATTGATGGAGTTTCCCTTGCCCTGCAAATTGAACCATATACCACACAGACTAAAGTGTTTGCCCTGGAGGAACTCGAGTAGGGCAGCTCCAATAGTCTATTTTGTTTTTTAAAGCTTCGGCATTCAACTTATTGGAAGGTACACAATAGAACAACGTTTCCCCCTTTCCAGTAAATGATGCTACATTTCTTGTTGTTTTCCAATTTTCTAGCTCTCTGTAGTGCTCCGTGACTTTCCAGCTACAATTGTGACTGTGCTGGGAAGTTCATTAGTCAATTCCCTCAACGCCCAGGGATCCATTTTATTTGGTCCTGCTGGTTTATATATGTTCACATTTTTTAAAAAGTATTCCCTGGTGAGTTTCAGTCAGTAGTTATTTTTTCATTTATTTCCAATTCTGTAAACTTCATTTTCTTTGCCAGCGTTGCTTGCTTAGACTGTTATACTTTCTCCAGTTTTTATTTTCTTCTTGTTTCCTGTGAATCATGGGCTTTAAAAAATTAGCTAATTTTCTCATCTCTTCAGAGAAATTGCTCATTTCTCTACTTCTTTTTTCTTTTTGCTATTGGGATCTATGTTTTCTGGTATCACTTTGAATTCTATAGTTGTAAGTGCCCTTTTGCCCTTGTCTCAGATTTTGTCCTGTTTATTCCCTTTATCTTTATGCTCTCTAACTACTTAAGCACAGTGGAGTTTACCCTTCTGCTTATTTGCATATGGATACTCCAGCTCACAACTCTTATACTTAAGTTCTCTATTAAATTGCTTGATGAAATAACATCCGTAGTAGAAAAAAACCCAATGTGGTATATGGTATATATACTTTTTTGAGGGTCACATTTTTTAATAGATTTCTGTGTTGCAAAACCAAAAATATGCATGCAAAAATGGGCAGGTGATTATGAATTAAATGTAGACCCTATTGTTTAGTTCAGGTCTAGATAATGCCACGTGAAGTTTTTGTCAGATGTCAATTGGAAAAAAAGACATATATCTATACCTATTTATGTATACATATATATACACATGCATATACACATATATATGCACACATATATATACACACACACATACATGTATGTAATTAACATGCTGGTATATAAATCATGAAAGAATTTTATGTTGTCTAGCATAAGTCCAAGATTCAGATGCCTAAGCTATAGTTCATGAACAATGGCCCCTAGATATTAAGTATGTTTTGGCCTTTGTCTTAGGATTCTTTCACATATACTCTGTTTAGCAAAAGGAGAAGAGCTATGACTAGTGAAAGAGCTAACCAAACCAAAGATATGCAGGGCTTCTATGGAGTTGTGTTTCTGACCTCATATATTGGCATTTACTCTTCCGTTTTAAAAATTATTCTTGGGAACCAGTCAGAGTTAATTCTGTTTGTGATTCACACAAGTGTTGGGCATTCCTTTCAGGTTCCAGAGAAGTTTATAGCTGACTTTATAATGTCAAATGCCTTCCCACAGTCCCTGCTTTGTTCTATATCTTCTTTTTTCTTCACCTGAAGATGCTGTAAAATTTGCATTTGACGATACACAATGATATTCTTCCTTGGTTACTTTTTATGTGTTTCTTTCAGTCTTGAACACTTAAAAGTCTTTGCTAGAACATTGAATTCATGTCAGAACAAGAGCTCACAATGGGATGAGCTACCTACATATTAAGTATACTCTCAAACAGGATGTCATGGTAAAGCACTAGCTGGCAGAGAACAGTTCAATAAGGGGTACCGACTCTCATTGGCTAAGAGTGTACAGTATAGTCTATCAGGCTAGCCATTACTGACTAAGAACGTGAAGACTGCAATCAAAGCACAGGGAAATTATATATTAGTATTTTCCTTTATAGCCTGTATGTGTGTATACATTTAATCATGCATATTTTCTCTGTATCTCATATATCTATATCTATAGATGTATGCATATATACATGCATGACATTTGATGAAGGTAGTTAAATATTATTTTGGAACTACTTTAGAGACAAATAGTATTTTATATGTATGCAAAATATGAAGGGTTTTTAAATATGGTATGTATATCTTTGTTCACAAATTCAACTAACATTTATTGGATGCCTAACCTATACTATTTGAATTATCTATATTATCTCTCTTAATAATTATGGTTACATAGAGGATGTGATCATATCATCAGATCAGGGGATAGAGTAGAACAAACTGGAACAAAACAGAGAATATTAGCATTTTCCTTGTGTGAGTTACTCTCAGCGAAAGTAAAAACACATATGTAGTTTGAGAAAAAGAAGAGAGAGCATCAGTTCTTAAAGTCCAAAATCACAAATGTGAGTTCCTGAAACAAGAGGGAGATAGAATAGAAAAGAAAATTGTCAAAGATAGAACACAAGAGAATGTTCCAGAGTTAAAGGACAATTGACATTCCTACCATTTGCCCAGACAGTAATGAAAAAGGCCATATCTAGACATATCATTTTGAAAACCAAAATTTCTAGAGTATAGAATTAAGGAAAAAAACCTCTATCAACAAATAATCAAACACAACAAATAAAATAAATAAACCAAAATAACAATCTACAAAACGAAGAGAATCAGTCCAGCATCAGACATGTCACCAGGAACACTTGATGCCAAAAGCCAGTAGACTAAATCCCTCAAAGTACCGTAGGAAACCAGTATTCCACATTGAAATCTATACCCAAACAAAATTTCACTCAAATATGAAGGTACAATAAATACATTTTAAGATACACAATAACTCTGAATATCTCACACATAATTTTTTTTAAAATTATATTTTTAGGTTTCTCCAGCTCAGTATTTACTTGATATTAATCACATTTCTCAGTTTAAAGTGCATCATAGTAATGCATATTTTTATTTTTTATGTGTTTTTTGATTGCTGATTTTTGGTACATTTTAACCCGTTCCAATTCCATTTTATCTCTACATTGTATATTCAAATACAGCCACTATTATGTTTTAAATATGTCCCTTTCTCATAAGTCAGGCCCTAATCCAACAGGACTTGTGTCCTTATAAGAAGAGGAGGAGGTACAAGAAGTGTGTATGCACAGAGTAAAAGCCATGGGAGGACACAGTGAGAAGACAGCCATCTACAAGCTAGGAGGAAAGACCTCACCAGAAACCAACCCTGCCAGCACCTTCATCTTGGAATTCCAGCCTCCAGAACTGCGAGAAAATAAATTTCTGTTGTTTAAGCCACCTGGTCTGTGGTATTGCCTGAGCAGACTAACACAATATTCATGTTACATACATTTGACAAAAGACTTGTATCCAGAATATAAAAAGAATTCTTACAAGTCAAAAAGTAAAAGACCAACAATCTCATTTAAAATGGGCACTGAGACACTTCATAAAAGGAAATATTTAAATAACCAATAGGCATATGAAAAGATATTCAGCATATTTAGCTATCAGGAAAGTTCAAATTAAAAACACAAGAATGGCTAAAATTAAAAAGTCTGCCAATACCAAATTTTGCCCAGTGTGTGGAGCAACTGGAATTCCCACATACTGCTAGTAGAATTACAAATTGGTACCCTACTTCGCATAACGGTTTGGCAATATCTATTAAAGTAAGCTAAACATGTATGTAATTTACGATCTATCAATTCTCCTCCTAGGTGTACACCTGTGCCATCAAAGGACACATGCAAGAATGTTCATAACAGCTTTATTCTCAATAGGCAAACACTGGAAAGAACCTAAGCGTTCAACAAGAGAATGGATACATTCCTCAGTTTTCAAGCAATGGAATACTACTCAGGGATACAAACAACAAACTGTAGTTACATGTAACAACATAGATTATCTCACAGCCATAATAACGAGTAAAAAAAGCTAGAAACATATATATACGTGTATATATACACATCTATATCCCATATCCTAGATTGTTTCTTTTGTATTGTTCCTTATACATACTCTTTTTGCATTTCCTCTGGCATATTTGGCCTGAAATGTCATATACTCCAAAAGACGTATAGAAAGAAGGAAAAACTTCAGAAATAATATGATATAATATTTCAAGAGGAAAAAAGTAAAATCGATAAAAAAGGGAATGTAGTCTTAATACACTCTTTAGCTATATAGCAAACTGTATGTTCATATTCACAATAATTTAGACCATTTTTTAATTTTCAACATTAAAATGAGTTTATGAACAAAATATAGACGGCCTAAAATGATTATAGTACAGAATATTCATGTCTGTATCTTTATATATGTATGTCATATATGTATCTATGTGATGTATCTTTATAATCTGGAGGTAAAATAAAGAGGTCAGTGTGTGGGAGCTAGAAAGGCCAGAAGGAAAGGAAGAAAGAAGTGTCTTCAACCTAAAAGAGGAGAATCCAAGAGAAACTGTCTATATTCGAAGGAACTAAAAATACGGTTTATATACTACATAAAGTTATTGAAGTGCAGGGTACAAGCATTAATTGTGGTGAGCAACCATGTTGAGGAGAAGGAAATTGGCAATCATATGAGTGACTAAGAATGTAAGAATGTATGGCAAATCCCCAGTTGTCTTAATAGGAGTGAATTATATAATATCTAAAATTTGTTAATCAATGATCTTAGCAAAACATAATTTAGAGATGTGGAGGTCCCAATTCCAATTCATGGAGTAGGGGAGGGGTTCCCCACCACCACCAAGCAATTCTCAGACACCAGCAGGGTGTCCAAAAATTCAACTAAATTCTGACACTATTTACCCAGAGACAGCATCAGATTCCACAGGTTAAGTGTTCAGTTCTACAAGACTATCCTCCTCCCCTAGATGCCAGTTGCAAGCCTAGGTTGTCACCTGTGCTTCTGACAAACTGGCTATAGATTGGAGGTTCCAACAACCCCTTCCAATTCAGGATACCGATTGCAAGCACAGGTTGTTACCTGTAATTCTGACCTACTGGGTATAGATCAGAGGTCCCAACGACCCTCTCCTTGGATTCAATTAATTTGCTAGAACAGCTCACAGAACTCAGAAAACATTTTACTTACTAGACTGTCTGTTTATTATAAAAGGATAATTCAGGAAGAGCCAGATGGAAGAGACCGAAGGCAAGGTATGGGGAAAGGACACAGAGCTTCCATGCCCTCTCCAGGCACACACTCTCTTAGCACCTCCAACGTGTTCACCAATCTGAAGGTCTCTGAACCTTCTCCGTTTGGGTTTTTACGGAGGCTTCGTTAGATAGACAGGATTGATTAACTCATTGGCTGTTGGTGATTGATTCAACCTCTCCCCCTTTTCCCCTCCCTGGAGGTTGTGTGGTGGGGCTGAAAGTTCCAACCCTCTAATCACCTGGTTGGCTCCACTGGCAACCAGCTCCATCCATGGGATCTTTCCAAAAGTCGCCTCATTAGCATAACAAAAGATATTTAAATCACTCTCTTTCCTTAGGAACTTCCAAAGGTTTTAGAAGCTCTGTGCCAGAAATGGGAAGAAGATCAAATATGTATTTCTTTTTATAAATCACAATATCACAGGAGGTAATTGCCAGAAGAATTTAACACAGAGATAAAAGAGTTAAAATTTGATCTGTTTTGGAACAGAACTGGGAATGCAAAAAAGAAAAGGTTTGTTTTTACTGTGAGCCTTTCTGTATTATTAAATATTTTTAATGATGCACATGTTTTATTTTGATTATTAAAAAGTTATTTATATAGTTGCTTGCCAACCATTCTTGTGCATACATAGCATAAATGGTAAAATCTATTTGGTAGGCAATTTAATAACAACTAGTTGAATTAAAACACAGATACTCTTTGACCCAGCAATTCCACTAACAGAAATTAATCATACAGATATTTTTGCATGAAAGTACAAAGATATAAGTACGAAGATTCACTGCAGTGTTTCGGTAAAGGACATAAATATCCTTCAATAGAAACTCAGTAAGAGATTTTACTACATCCATGCATTAGATTATTCTTTTCTATTTCAATCTCTCTGTACTGTTTTGGAATATTTCAAGATTTATTGTTATCACAGTAAGTGAGAAAAGATGTAGAACATTATTATAGCATGGTCTAACGTACATAAAAGAAATTTATTATGAATTACATATGTATATACCCAGCACTTACATAAACAAGTATTTTGGGGGGATGAAATTGAGAAGTAATTGTTGACTGCACTTCATGTAATGATGCTGTGGTAATGGTGGTAAGATAGAGAAATTTTATTTGGCAGGGAGAGGGGATTCCCTTTGTAGTGTTCTAATTATTACGCTGAAAATGAACCATGTTTTCCATTAAATAATAGTTTAAAACAAGAATAACCTTTTTGTCTTCGTATCTTTGGGCTGTGTAACTCTATTCTTTGTATGCAGTGGGTGCTCAATAATGCCTGATTATATAAATTCCAAGTGAAACATGCCAGCAGAAAGAGTCACGTGACCCAGATGAAGTCCCCTACACTTAGGCTAAGAATTCAGCAGCGATTTCCTGTCTAAAACATTCTTTCACTGAGATAGTAGTTAACCAACATTATATGCCTTGAAAACTAATTGAAAGGATGGTCAAGGTCCTTGTTAGAGAGCATGTGTCTGTGAATTTCATTGTAATTAGGCTTAATGAGGCTGTTACCTCCCTGAGTTCGCAGTGTCATATTATTGGTCGAAGGACACCAAGGCTGATGTAGTTCTGCTCAATTTGAATCAAGATTACTCTTTTCTAGGTAGAAATTTCATTAAGGTCAGGAACATAATGGGGAAGGACATAAAGGTAAGAAAGAGTCATGTTGTTTTTTTGCCCCTCAACTTTTTTCCAGCCAAATACCCATCTATGGCCATTTGTCTCTACATTCCTCATGAGTGAGGTCAGTTCATCACTCTTACCTATTAAAACCCTGGGTTACAACAACACTGAGCCCAATGCTTTTACTCTTTTCAGAGACAAAATGAGATACTTATTGGAGCTATAAATGGCAGTAGGTGGTGGTTAAGAGCATAGGCTTTGTTCGCAGTCTGATGACCTGACTTTGAATGTTAGCTCCATCAATTACCAGGTGAAACATTTCAGACAAGGTATTTAACCTCTGAGCCTTCATTTACTCATTTGTGGAATGTTGAAAATAATGCCTAAGCCAATAGAGCTGTGGTAACAAATACAGTTTTTATAAAGGTGTCTGCACAGAGCTTTAAAATAGTAGTTATATATAAACTGTAATCAGACAGAAAAAGGGTGTGCCTTTTCTCAGGAGGAAAATATATACTCATAGCTTTTCCTGGGCAAGTGATATTTTCAACATTAAAAAAAAAATGGGGTCAGCAGGATGATCTTTCTTAGAGGAATTACCATGTATTCTGGACAGAGGTTAACTGCCTATAATAAGCTTAGAAATAGAGAAATAATAAACTTGGAAAAGATATTGAAGAGCCTGAAAGGACTCCTTAGATTTGGTGTACCATATTCTCTTCCTTTTGTCCAGCCAGTATATGCATTACCCTGAAAATCCATTAATGCAGAAAATGTGCATAAAACTGTCAAGCAGCACAGAAATAAAAATTCTAGGGACCAAAACTTCTTGGGAAGCTTGCCTCCAAAGCATCAACGGTGTGGTGTCACACCTTGATCCCAAATAGAAGATAAAAACTTTCTGTTTTGGTTGTTGCATTGCTTGACTGATACACTCATGAGTTCAATAAACACTTACTGAGCGCTTACTCTATGCCAAATCCTCAATCATAAAGAAAACATAGGAGACCCTTGCAATCATGCAGCTCTCAGTATACAAGAAGAAAGAGACAATAAATAGGTAAACAAATAAATCTACAAAGACTAATTCTAGTACATGACATGAGCTCAAAATCAGAGCTCAATGGCAGAGGGAGTGAAAGCTGTGGTGGGGTGCGTTTATATTTATATATTTAATATATATTTATATATTATATTTATATAGAAAAGGTATTATATAGTTACTCTGCACTGAAGTCAATTTATTCTCTCTATATTCATTATGAATTAGAAATGCCTTAAATTCTCAAAATTTACCTAAGCCATGTAGTTTTGTAATCATTCATCTTCATAAAGAGAAATAAGTACTTTTCAAATTCTTATGTTTTTATAACCGTTAAATTAAAATTCAGTGCACCAAGAATCCTCAACCTTCTCTGACTGTAAATGATTCAAGTTCCAACTGTCACTTCAGAGTGTCATTGATTTCATTTTCAATCCTCACATAACGACTAGATGCCAAAATCTTCTTTTAGCTGACTAATAACACTTAAAAATTAAAAGAAAATGTTAGACATAATTATTTGAAACTACTCATTTATTTACGTTTTTCCAAGAAATTTGTTATTTTATCCTTTACTGAAAAACGAGCAAGAAAAACAGCAACAAAACATAAGTCCGAGAAATTGATACTGACAAACCTAATTGCAGATCAGAACCCCCTACCACTGTATAAGATGGTAACTTGCAGCTGTTATAGAATCCCTCAGCTGGTCCATTACTTGCTGGGAAATCAAGCTCTAAATTACTGATTTTCTTTGCCAAGATCTTTGTTATCGCTATCCCATCCTTTTCAAAAGGCTTATTTAAAAAGACAAAAATGTGAAGCCAATTGCCAAATGAAAGGCAATGAAGCTATTGGATTTTAACTTTGATCCCCTCCTATAAACGTTTCATTCTATTTGCGCTGGAAAGCTCCATGAATCATTTGAATATGTACTAAATAATTACTGTTCCCACCTCCTCCTTCCTTCCTCTGTCATCTTTAGCTAATTCGAACAATTTAATTTCTTCTTTTTTTTTTTTTTGTTTTGAACATTCATTCCTTTTTCCACCCAAAATCTGAGGTAATATTAGGCAGAATGGGTTTCTCTCTCTTGATTACCCATCACTCCTCCCTTAGTAAAGGCCACAGACATGGTTGTTTTCTTGCTTTGTGGCTGTCTGTGATTCACGGACTGGCCCTTCTGGTTGTACATTCTTCTAATGGTTTCTGTCCAAGGCTGTCATTTTCATTCAAATCGGAGTTGAAGCTTTGTAGGAGTAAATAGTGTTGTTACCAGAAGAATCTTGAAGGCTTTTGAAAGACTTCTGCTAAAGTAGTCAAATCCATTTTAGTATTCAATTGCTCTAACTTCCAAGGTTAAAGCCCCATTTCTCACAGGCATGACTTTGAATGCTACAGCAGAACACACAGGCCCGAGAAGTAGTGAGCGACTGATGATACTATTGATTTTAGCCTCGGTTAGTTTTCTATATGGAGCTTTACAAGTCTCATCAAGTATATGAAAAGAAACCAAAATAAACTTCCCAGAGCGACAATAAAAATTACACAATATTTTTAATAAACGTCACAGCAACTGACACTTTCCATCTCTACTATATTGATAATATACAAATGGGTTCAACTTCCTGGAACCTCAAATTAGTGATATGCGCAAGATGAACAAATATTTTCAATTTATATCCCATGAAGCCTCTAAAGTATTCTTTTATCATTGTTATGATATACATTATGTTTTACCATCCAACGGTATCCAAGAGACAGGTGGCTAAGATGGTAATAGAATGCATCTAGGTTTATTATTTTATGATTGTAGTGAATGTCTGAAGTTCTTCCGTCATAAAACACTTGACGAAGGTAACTACTTTAAAAAAAATAAAGTACAGATCTTCTTTCTGTTTTATATACTGTTTATTTACTCCAGTTGTTTATAGATTCTGTAAACATTATGTATGTATATGCAACAGTATTTTTATTTAGGCCATATTTTATTATTTTTGATTAATTTTTTATTTTGAATAGATAATTCATGTAAAAATCAAAGCAATATAAAAAGGAATACAAAGAGAAGTCTGGTTCTAATCTTTGTCTTGTTCCATCACACCCACGTGCTATGTAACCATTTTTAGTTTCTTGTATATTTTCCCAGTGTTTCATGTGAATTCTAAGAAATACTAATATATATATTCTCTCCCCCACTTTGTTATATACTGCACTGAAACTTTTTTTTTTTTTTTTTTGGTGAGGAAGATTAGCCCTGAGCTAACATCCATTGCCAATCCTCCTCTTTTTGTTGAGGAAGATTGGATTTGGGCTAACATCCATGCCAATCTACCTCTACTTTATATGTGGGATGCCTGCCACAGCATGGCTTGATAAGTGGTGCATAGGTCCGTGCCTGGGACCTGAACCTGTGAACCCCAGACAGCTGGAGTGGAGTATGCAAACTTAACCACTATGCCACCGGGCCATCCCCTAAACTTTTTTTTTCATTGAAGAATATATTCTAGAGATCATTTAATATCAGAACAGAGTTTCCTTATTTTAAAAATGCTACATAATATTTGATATGTTGTTATACCCTACATTTTAGTTTATTCACAAACTCTAGAAAATACAAAGATGTTGCACCAAAAAAAAATGCCACATGATTAACCTTATACATTTGTTATTTTGCACATGTTCAGGTAGATCTGTGTACAGGATAGACTCCCAAAAGCTAGATTGCAGAATCAAAGGGTGATGCATTCGTAATTTCAAGAGATGTTGCCAAATTTTCCTGCATGGGAGTTGTTTCATCTTCACCTTCTTGCCCACAGTTTATGAGAGTACCTCTTCTCCATCGTCCTATCAACAGACTGTGTGGTTAACCTTTTAGATTTGGCATTTCTCTTATTTGGAGTGAAGTGAAACATCTCCTCATCTGTGGAAGGACCATTTGCATCTCTTTTTCTGTGAACTATGTGTATACTTGGTTCATTTATCTAATGAGCTATTCGTCTTTTTCTTATTGATTTCTTGAGGATCTCTCTATATAAGGCTATTAAGGTCAAGATGGCGGCGTAGGCAGACTCGGATCTCACCTCCTCCCGTAGACACAGCCAATTTACAACTACTCGTGGAAAAATTACCCCTGAGACAGAACTGAAAACTGGATGAGAGGAACTCCTGCAACAACGGACAATCCTAACTGAGGTGGAAGAGGCAGAAACTCCCTTCTGGAGAGAAAAACGCCGCCTTCACAAGCCGCCAGCTTCACGGCCATCGGGAGCAGCTCACAGGTACGCAGCCTCCCTGGAGGCGCCGGGTCCTGAGCCGGAGAGCGCCCCCGCTGTGGGCATTTTGTGGAGCCAGCACAATCGACACCAGCGGCATAATATCTGACTGTGCCTGCTACTAAAACACTGGTGAGAACCCCCAGAAAACCCGGTTCACAAAGAAACTAAAACTGGCTCTTAAAGGGCCCACGCGCAAACTCACCCGTTTCAGGAAGCACCCTAAAATCACCAGAAAGAAAGGTGTACAGTGCTTTGGTGACAAGAGACTCACCTAATAGGCCCTGAGTGCATCTTGGTGAGGGGTGAGACCTCTCCAGGGACTGGGACATTGGCGGCGGCCATTGTTGTGGCCTGGTGTGGGCGTGCTGACACAGACGCCATTGGAGTTCTCCCTGAGGCCTGCTAGCCCAGGGTCTGCCCCACCCGCTAGAGCACCGATTTAATCCAGCTCAGCCAGGGCAGGCAGCCCACCCTAGAGACTGGCCCCACCCAACAACAAGCCCTCAGGCAACTTGTGGGCCTGCATAGATTGGTGACTGGATTCTCTGCAGCCTGGCAACTGAGCCGACTTGAGCAGGGCAGGGTGTGCACAAGGAGCGGGTGGAGAGTGTGGGGCCATGGCGGAGTGTGTGGGGCTCCCGCCGTGGAGAGACTGGGTCCGCTTGGGGAGGTCGGGGCACTCACACAGGGCAGGACTGTGTTGACTGTGTGTGTGGACCTGTGGGTGGCAGGGCTTCTCAGCCGCAGAAGACTTGTACTTCTCAAAGACCCACATAGGAGGTTTGCTCCACCTTCCAAAACCTGAAACAATTGGGTGCTCCTGTGCCTGAGGCCAGCCCCACCCAGCTGCAATCCTCACAGAGCTGACAAGAGACCTAATAGGCTAGAGGCTTACAGCAATTGTAAGGCCCTGAGCCTAACAACCTGCCACGGTGGGGGCCTACTCACTTAAAAGAAATACTGCAACACAAATGTGTTATTAGAACTTGCAGCCAACTGTGCTGGGGCTCCCCACACCTGATGAAGAGACTGAAGGGCCCACAACAACTACAAGCAGCTGAGCATTACAACAGCTGGCCAGGAGCATAACTCAGCCTCCCTGGGCAGCTACAGGGAGAGCAAACAGGCCACAGCAGAAGGATACACGTAGCCCAAATAGGGGTCACCCCTGGAACACTGAGAACTGAGGGAAGCACACTGGAAGCCTCCTAAGCCATCACTTACATAAGGTCATCTATCCAAGAGCAGGAGACGTAGCTGACCTACCTAATACGTAGACACAAGCACAGGGAAAGAGGCAAAATAAAGAGGCAAAAGAATACATTCCAAGTAAGGGAATAGGACAAAACCCCAGAAAAGGAACTAAGTGAAACAGAACTGAGCAACCTACCTGACAGAGAGTTCAAACTAAGAGTGTTAAGGATGCTCACTGATCTGGGGAGAAGAATAGATGAACTCACTGAGAATGTCAACAAAGAAATGGAAGATATAAAAAAGAACCAATCAGAAATGAAGAATACAATACTGGAAATGAAAAATTCATTAGAGGGACTCAAAAGCAGAGTAGAGGATACAGAAGAACGGATCTGTGAGCTGGACGAAAGACTAGAAGAAATTACCCGAGGTGAACAGGTAAAAGAGAAAAGAATTAAAAAGAGTGAGGACAGTCTAAGGGACCTCTGGGACAACATCAAGCGCACTAACATCCGTGTTCTAGGTGTCCCGGAAGGAGAAGAGCGAGACAAGGGGGCAGAGAATCTATTTCAAGAAATAATAGATGAAAACTTCCCTAACCTAAGGAAGGAAACAGACATCCAGGTACAGGAAACACAGAGAGCCCCAAACAAGATAAACCCAAAGAGGCCCACACCAAGACACATCATAATCAAAATGTCCAGAATTAAAGATAAAGAGAGAATCCTAAAAGCCGCAAGAGAAAGTCAAGTTACTTACAAAGGAAACCCCATAAGGCTATCAGCTGACTTCTCTGCAGAAACCTTACAGGCTAGAAGAGAATGGCACGATATATTTAAAGTGCTAAAAGGAAAAAACTTACAGCCAAGAATACTCTACCCAGCAAGGTTATCATTCAAAATGGAAGGAGAGATCAAAATTTTCCCAGATAAGCAAAAATTAAAGGAGTTTGTCACCAAGAAACCAGTGCTACAAGAAATGTTAAAGGGACTGATTTAAGGGGAAAAGAGAAGACCACAAATAGGAAAAATTATCTATTTCCATGATTAGAACGTAATGGATACAAATGCACAACAAAGAGGTTAGATATGATATCAAAAACATGAGGGAGGAGGGGAGTTAAAGAGTACAGCTTTCAGACAGAGGTCAAACTAAAGTGACCATCAATTCTGTATAGAAGAAGAAAGGAACAGAGAAGGACTACTAAAACACTGAGAAAAAAAAAAAAAAAGTTAAAAAATGGCAGTAAGTACATACTTATCAATAGCTACTTTAAACGTTAATGGACTAAATGCTCCAATTAAAAGGCATAGGGTGGCTGACTGGATAAAAAAACAAGACCCATCTATATGCTGCATACAAGAGACACACTTCAGACCTAAAGACACTCACAAACTGAAAGTGAAGGGATGGAAAAAGATACTCCACGCAAATGGCAATGAAAAGAAAGCTGGGGTAGCAGTACTCATATCAGACAAAATAGACTTTAAAACAAAAACTGTAAAAAGAGACAAAGAAGGGCATTACATAATGATCAAGGGAACAATCCAACAAGAGGATATGACACTTGTAAATATTTACGCACCCAATGTAGGTGCACCTAAATATATAAAGCAATTATTAACAGACATAAAAACAGAAATAGACAGTAACACAATAATAGTAGGGGACTTTAACACTCCACTTACACCAACGGATAGATCATCCAAACAGAAGATCAATAAGGAAACATTGGCCTTAAATGACACACTAGAACAGATGGACCTAGTAGATATATACAGAGCATTCCATCCAAAAACCGAAGAATACACGTTTTTTTCAAAGGCACATGGAACATTCTCCAGGATTGATCACATATTAGGCCACAAAACAAGTCTCCATAAATTTAAGAAGATTGAAATAATACCAAGCATCTTTTCTGACCACAACGGTATGCAACTACAAATCAACTATAGGAAGAAAATCAGAAAAGCCACAAATACATGGAGATTAAACAAAATGCTACTGAACAACGACTGGGTTAACGAAGAAATCAAAGAAGAAATCAAAAAATACCTGGAGACAAATGAAAATGAAAATACGACATGCCAGAATTTATGGGATACAGCAAAAGCAGTTCTAAGAGGGAAGTTTATAGCGATACAGGCCTATCTCAACAAACAAGAAAAATCTCAAATAAACAATCTAACAATGCACCTGAAGGAACTGGAAAAAGAAGAACAAACAAAGCCCAAAATCCGTAGAAGAAGGGAAATAATAAAAATCAGAGCAGAAATAAATGAAATAGAGACCAAAAAAACAATAGAAAAAATTAATAAAACCAAGAGCTGGTTCTTTGAAAAGATCAACAAAATTGAGAAACCTTTAGCTAGACTCACCAAGAAAAAAAGAGAGAAGGCACAAATAAGTAAAATCAGAAATGAAAGTGGAGAGGTTACAACAGACACCTCAGAAATACAAAAGATTATAAGAGAATACTATGAAAAGCTATATGCCAACCAATTTGACAATCTGGAAGAAATGGATAAATTTTTAGAATCATACAACCTTCCAAAACTGGATCAAAAAGAAGTAGAGAATTTGAATAGACCAATCACCAGTAAGGAGATCGAAACAGTAATCACAAACCTCCCCAAAAATAAAAGTCCAGGACCAGACGGCTTCCCTGGTGAATTCTACCAAACATTCAAAGAAGACTTAATACCTATCGTTCTCAAACTCTTCCAAAAAATTGAAGAGGGGGGGAAGCTCCCTAACTCATTCTACGAAGCTGACATTACCCTGATACCAAAACCAGACAAGGACAACACAAAAAAAGAAAATTACAGGCCAATATCACTGATGAACATTGATGCGAAAATCCTCAATAAAATACTAGCAAATTGCATACAACAATACGTTAAAAAGATTATACACCATGATCAAGTGGGATTTATTCCAGGGATGCAAGGATGGTTTAACATTCACAAATCAATGAACGTAATACACCACATTAATAAAATGAAGAATAAAAATCACATGATCATCTCAATAGATGCAGAGAAAGCATTTGACAAGATACAGCATCCATTTATGATAAAAACTCTGAATAAAATTGGTATAGAAGGAAAGTACCTCAACATAATAAAGACTATATATGAGAAACCCACAGCTAATATCATCCTCAATGGTGAAAAACTGAAAGCCATCCCTCTAAGAACAGGAACCAGACAAGGATGCCCACTGTCAACACTCCTATTTAACATAGTACTGGAAGTCCTAGCCAGAGCAATCAGGCAAGAGAAAGAAATAAAAGGGATCCAAATTGGAAAGGAAGAAGTGAAACTGTCACTATTTGCAGATGACATGATTTTATATATAGAAAACCCCAAAGAATCCACCAGAAAACTTTTAGAAGTAATAAACGAATATGGTAAAGTTGCAGGATACAAAATCAACATACAAAAGTCAGTTGCATTTCTGTACACTAACAATGAAGTAGCAGAAAGAGAAATTAAGAATACCATCCCACTTACAATTGCAACAAAAAGAATAAAATACCTAGGAATAAACTTAACCAAAGAGGTGAAAGATCTGTACACCGAAAACTATAAAACATTTTTGAAAGAAATTGAAGAAGACACAAAGAAATGGAAAGATATTCCGTGCTCTTGGATTGGAAGAATTAACATAGTTAAGATGTCCATACTTCCTAAAGCCATCTATAGATTCAATGCAATCCCTATCAAAGTTCCAACAACATTTTTCACAGAAATAGAACAAAGAATCCTAAAATTTATATGGAACAACAAAAGACCCCGAAAAGCTAAAGGAATCCTGAGAAAAAAGAACAAAGCTGGAGGTATCACACTCCCTGATTTCAAAATATACTACAAAGCTATAGTAACCAAAACAGCATGGTACTGGCACAAAAACAGACACACAGATCAATGGAATAGAATCGAAAGCCCAGAAATAAACCCACACGTCTATGGACAGCTAATCTTTGACAAAGGAGCCAAGAACATACAATGGGGAAAGAAAGTCTCTTCAACAAATGGTGTTGGGAAAACTGGATAGCCATATGCAAAAAAATGGAAGTAGACCCTTACCTTACGCCATACACAAAAATTAACTCCAAATGGATTAAAGACTTGAATGTAAGACCTGAAACTGTGAAACTTCTAGAAGAAAACATAGGCAGTACGCTCTTTGACATCAGTCTTAGCAACATCTTCTCAAACACCACGTCTGACCGGGCAAGAGAAACAATAGAAAAAATAAACAAATGGGACTACATCAAACTAAAAAGCTTCTGCACAGCAAAGGAAACCATCAACAAAACGAAAAGACAACCTAACAATTGGGAGAAGATATTTGCAAACCATACTTCTGATAAGGGCTTAATCTCCAAAATATATAAAGAACTCATGCATCTTACCAAAAAAAAACTACCAACCCAATTAAAAATGGGCAAAGGACCTGAACAGACATTTCTCCAAAGAAGATATACAGATGGCTAACAGACACATGAAAAGATGTTCAAAATCATTAACTATCAGGGAAATGCAAATCAAAACTACAATGAGATATCACCTCACGCCCGTCAGAATGGCTATAATTAACAAGACAGGAAACAACATGTGTTGGAGAGGATGTGGAGAGAAGGGAACTCTCATACACTGCTGGTGGGAGTGCAAACTGGTGCAGCCACTATGGAAAACAGTATGGAGATTCCTCAAAAAATCAAGGATACAACTACCATATGATCCAGCCATCCCACTGCTGGGTATTTATCCAAAGAACTTGAAAACACCAATTTGTACAGGTACATGCACCCATGTGTTCATTGCAGCGTTATTCACAATAGCCAAGACTTGGAAGCAACCTAAGTGCCCATCAAGGGACGAATGGATAAAGAAGCTGTGGTATATATACACAATGGAATACTACTCAGCCATAAGAAACGATGAAATCCAGCCATTTGTGACAACATGGATGGACATTGAGGGTATAATGCAAAGTGAAATAAGTCAGAGGGAGAAGGCCAAATACCGTATGATTTCCTTCATTAAGTAGTAGATAATAACAACAATAAACAAACACATAGGGACAGAGATTGGATTGGTGGTTACCAGAGGGGAAGGAGGGAGAGAGGAGGGTGAAAGGGACAATTGGGTACATGTGTGTGGTGATGGGTTGTAATTAGTATTTTGGTGGTGAACATGATGTAATCTATGCAGAAATAGAAGTACAATGATGTACACCTGAAATTTTTACAATGTTATAAACCAATGTTACTGCAATAAACCAATGTTACTGCAAAAAAAAAAAAAAAAAGAAAAGAAAACAAAAAGAATGGCACGGTTTAAAAAAAAAAAAAGGCTATTAATCTTTTTTTCTCTGTGACATGAAAATTTTTAAAAGTCTTTTATTCTTATCTTGACTTCGCAGTGGTGATTTTTGCCCTGCAGAAGTGTTTTGTTGTTGTTGTTGTTTTATGTACTTAGGGTTCATTTTTGTCAGACTATAAATTTATGTTGTCTAGGTTTGGGGTCATAATCCTTCCCTACCACAAGGTTATAAAATGTTCACTCATATTTCCCTCAAGCACATGCATGGTTTTATTTTTTACACTTAAATCTTTTATTAGTTTGGAGTTTATATATATCTTGAGATATGAATCTAAATTCTATAACCCAGTCAAACCCAAGTCATTTATTCACAAGTCCATATTAACTCCAATAATTTGAGGTATTGCCTTTCTTAGATATAAAATTTTCATATGCATTTGGGTTATCCCCAGTCTTTCCTGTTCCTTTGTTCTCTATATATGTGCATGCATCTGTACCATACTGTTTTAATCATTGTGATTGATTTTTCAGAGTCTTCCTGAATATTCTTGCTTGTTTATTTTTTCCTCAAGTACTATAGGATTTCTCTAACAATTTTAGAAGCCAGCCTTCTGTTTAAATCTAATTATTAAAATATTGCTGTTTATATTGTGGATTTTCTTATTCTTTTAGAGTGAGACTTTTATTTTCCTGGATGCTCTTCAACATTTCTGAATTTGGTGACTAAGATACTAACATCTTACAGCTATGTGTTCTTTTTTACTTTTGTGTCTATCCTTCTGATCACGTGACTTGATAGCTAAAAATCTTCAATGACTCTCTGTAGTATTTGGAGTTCAAACTATCTAGCCTGTCATACAAGGACCTCTGAAGCTCTCCAGCCCCTTCACACACCGTGCACCGCCTCTCTACCCATAGAGATTTATTTGCAATTCTAAAACAATATGTTATCTCTTGTAACAGAATGTTGGCTGGAAACACCCTAACCCATTACTCTTCAAGAGGCTGTCTCTAGCCTTTTTTGGAGCACTCAGCCAAGGCATCAGCTCTTCTGGAAAGGTAATCCCCTACCGCTCACTGTCTGATCCAGGTACCCTCATTTGTGCTCCCTCAGCTTCCAAGGCATATCTCTCATACAGCTCTCAAAAACTTTGATTCAAGTGATTATTTTAAAACCTTCACCATGTTTCTCAAGTGTATGATTTTGTCTTAATGTATGCACGTTCTCATGAGACTAACATAGTAAATGCCAAAATAATCACTGAATGTCTGTTGAATTAATTAGTTAATGTAATATAATCCTTGCAATAAGTGAGGCATGATTTTAATTTTTCTTTAATTAGGAGCTCAGATGTCAAACTAACACCCAAAATTTCACTATGTTGATGGTAGACTTGAGACAGAACTCAAGATCTTTGGCAGGGAGCTTAGTTTTTTTCCATCATAACGCAATAGACTGTCCATGCAAATCTTCCACCAAGACTGAGTGTGAATGGCTACATGGAAGCATGTGCCAACACACGGTATGAAGTGCAACCCTAGCCTTTGTCTATACACTTAGAGAGTGGTGTTAGTTTTAAAACCATTTTCCACACGCATGATTATAACTTGCTTGACAATGTAGATGGGTTAGCCACATATAATGTAAGGCCATGTGGTTAATAATACCTAAGTATACATAACTAAAGATTAAATCTTCTGAGAAGTATAAATTCCTTTTAGCAGGTCAAACAAAAGTACCTCTAGCAGTATATTCAAGAAAGGCTAAGATTGTTTGTATAATCTTAGTAGGGAAAGGCTAAGTGTGACACCTAAGTCATAAAGCATAAAGGAAAAGTGTGATAGATTTGACTACATGAAATACAACTTCTGTATATCAAAAAGAGCATACTCTTGCCTTGTAACCTGGAAGGAAACTACTTATAAGATAAGATAAAAGGTCAATATATTTACACGTTACTGACATATTGATACGAAAATTATTGTAAAAGTCCATACTGATAACATAATGGGCATAGGACATTTCCAGAGAATTTATAAATAACTAAATTACACCAGAAATCAAAAAAACATACAAAAAATAAAAAGTTGTGTGAATTTTAGTAGGGTTAAATATTTACACATAATACAAGAAAAGGCAACTTCTGTCTTCTTTATAACTGATTTAATTTTTTTCCCAATCCTCTAATTCTTTGAGTGGTGGGAAAATGTTAACTTTACAATTAACAATATTGTCACCTTTTCTGATGTAAACTGTCTTAAGTCTTGGCAAAAGTGTGACTGTTCTCTCTCCCTGGAATTCTTTCTTTTGTAGCCATTTCTCACTTAAACTCATTAATCCAACCTTCTACTTGCCCTTCAGATGTTGGCTTGATTGTCAGTTCTTCAGGGAAACATATTTTTTCCATTAACTAGGTAAAGTCTCTCTGCTAGATGTTCGTAGGCTGTCTTATTCTGTTTTCATAGTGCATGCTAAAGTATATTTGATTAATTATTTGATTAATAACCTTTCTCCTCTATTATACTACGTTTCCCTCTTTAGGACTAAGACTGTGTCTATTTTCCTCATCCATTTGCCCCAGTGCCCAGCATATGCCTGGCACAGAGTTGGCATCCATTAAAGATTATTTAAATGAATGAATGAACAAGAGCCCTTGAGTAGAAGCATAAGATGGTATAAAATTGTTGAAGATAAAAGTGAGTATACCTTTTGACCTACCACTTGTTCACAGTAATTTACTCTGATCTGTACAAAGATAAATGTAATATTCAACAAGCATTATCTATAATAGTGAAAATCAGAAAAGATCTAAACACCTGAAGTCTGTCACTCTTCCTGCTGAGGTCCTCTTCTCTACTGCCTGCCACAGCGGATGACTGCTACATTGACGTGCATGCCAGGAACTCAGCCCTGATGTATGGCAGGGAAGGCGTGTGGTTGGTTGCCTGCAGGTGTCTGACTGCAGGATGTCTTCACAATTCATTGAAAATCAAAGCACATATCCTAGTTGAGCAAATTTACTGTATCTCCAGTAAAGTATTGAGGTACATACTTTGACAAGTATTGAGATACTTGTCATCTCAATCTATTTTTAGATCTATGATGGTAAGAAATAAAAGCAAAATTAAAATTTGCTTTTTTATTATATCTGTGAGTCAAGAAAATGGAGTGAAAAGAAAGAGAAGAAAATCAGTGTTTTGATAGATATCAGAAAGGAATTCAGAAACTGTGGGATAGAAGTTACCTCTTGCATAAACTATCTACGTGATGTTGGGTTAATCACATAAGTGCCCTGGGTCTAGTTTTCCTTTTAAGCAAATAATGGATTACGTATTATCTAATGTCTCTTTATTTTCTGAATCTTATAACATATGGTTTAATTTGTGGATATATTAATCAGTATTTTAATTAAATGTATTCATGTTCAAATTGTGCTACCATCCTTTCTCAATGACTCTAATCTTAAAGAAAAGAAAATAATCTCTCAAACTCTAATTTTAGCAACATTTTATTGGTAATAACTGTAATGAACAAGCACAATTTGTTCCTTTATTTAATTTTTATTCTTGTGGAATAAGGCAGCATTGATCTTCAAATTCTTAACTGAAAAAAAAAAGTGGAATTGATTGTCTTACTAGAATTTGAATTAGAAGAATTGAAAGAATGGTGGTTGTCAGGGGCTGGGGGGTGGGGAAGTGGGCAGATGTTGGTCACAGGGTACAAACTTTGGTTTATAAGATGAATAAGTTCTGGGGATCTAAGTAGTTAACAATACTGTATTGTACACTTGAAATTTACTAAGACAGTAAATGGTAAGAGTTCTCACTGCACACAAAAAATGGCAGTTATGTGAGGTGACGGATGTGTTAATTAACTTGATTGTAGTAACCATTTTACAATATATACATATACATATTAAATCATCACATTCCACACCTTTAAAAAAATCATATTGCACAATCTAAATTTATATAACTTTTTCAATCATACCTCAATAAAGCTGAAAAAAAGAAGAGGAAATCCAAGATCTGAAGGCACTATTTAGTTTCAGCTTGTAAATCATCAGAGTGAAATCTATCTCTCAAATAATTGAAGCAAAATAAATTAATCCTTATATCCATTGTTCTATTATGTAGAATAAGAGAGTGTAGAGCAAGGGACACAATAATATAGACCATCTTATATTCTGTAAGATCATGGAAAACAAGATGGCCTCAGAAACCGAGGGGAAAGACATGGGGGACCAATAATGAGTACATTTGGCTCACATGCCATCTTGACCACAGCCAACAATCTTCTGTCTTATTCTGTCATGACCCATTAATCCTCCTAAAGCATGACAGAAGAATGATAAGAAGTGATAACCTCTGCCTGGAGGGACTGTCAACTGAAAAATAAAACCATTTCCCTACCTAAGTCTAGATTTCTCTCAAATTGCCAGCCCTGAGGTAGCATCATATGGAGGAAAGGACACAAACTTTCAAATTAGAAAGTCCTGAATTCAAATAACCATTCTGGTATTTGTCACATAACTAATCTAAGACAATTTCCTCCATGAAATAGAGGTAATCCCACTACATAAGATTGCAGAGTAAATACATAATATATTATTGCAGGCCAAAATGCTTGGCATTTAGTATTTCCTCAGTAATTTTAGTTCTTTTCCTTTCTTTATCAATCCCTTCTAATCTAATCAATAGATAGTAGATAAATAGATAATCTTGTGCTGAAGGTCTGGCAGAAATCAAAATAGCTGTTTCTTGTGTTCATTTTTATTTTTTCAAAAATCTTACTAGTTTCCAGCTATATGACTATAGATCTAATAAAATGCAATTCACTCAGACCATGCCTTTTTTCCCCTCTTTGGATCCCCCAAGTATCTTTCAATGAAATAAAGGTGGAGTACAAGTGAGTATGAAGGATTAGACTGTAAATAAAAGCAATTGGGAATAATTAGGGAAGTGAACTTGCTACTTACATTTAACCTGGCACTTATGTGGCAGTCATGGAATACTACTAAATGTCTCAGGGACTAGTAATCACATGGGTCCACGACTGAGGATGATTTCAATAGGGCTGGGAGCTAGAGAGTCAGATAATCAGTTGTTGTTCAGCAATGTCCAGTTCGGACGATCCTCATTCCCTTTTACATTTGTGTGGTTAAACTATTTGTAGGCATGGCAGGCATCCACTGCTCCTGAGTAATTAGATCCACTGCACAAGATAATGTTGAGAACAGCCCTCTCAGTGCAGCGCTAAAGAGGGCAGAGGCAGAACACTTTACCTGGAGAATATATAAAGTCAAAATTTGCCATCTAGCATATGCTCAGTTTCAAGAATTTTCCGGGCCTCTCATCACTAAAGGCTATTTTAAATGTTTGATATGTGAGCAGACATATGAGGAGGCAGAGATTTCTTCTAATCATTTAGAGAAGCTAGTCTTCTCAGGGATGAGTGCTCAGTGCTCTATTTAAAAATGTTGAGGCAAGAAGCTTCCTTTGTTACACTGTTAGCTTTCCGGTCACTTCCGCTTAGCATCTCACTTGGTCTGATTGACTTGAAGCTAAACAACTTGGAAGAAGCCATGACTTGTTTATAGTGTGAGTGTGTAGATGCACATAGGGTGTGCCATTTGGACCCTCCAGATGACTTAAACTTCCCTCCTGACAATGGATTTCTGTTGCAATTCATCATTGCCCCTTTCCTTATATTCCTGTCTAGTAAAATGGATTTCGGTTTCTCAAACCCAGAAAGACTTCTGAGAGTGAGAATGGTGAATCATTATGATTTTCTAACCAATGGACTTGCAAAACCTGGAGGGCAGTCCTAGAAAGATTTTGGTTCAAGGACTACAGCAACAAAAAGAATGTCTCTCTTACATTGTCTATGCTTTACTGGTATGAATTAGTGGTAGGTATGGGGCCACATTCTAGGTAGGTGGCATAGATTTTATTTCAGTGTAGACATTATGATCTAAAGCTTGCCTCGGTGTTAGCAACATGGGGCACCAACTAAATATAAGTTAATTAAACTCTGGTCTTTGATTTCTTCAGTATGAATTAAGAATAATAATATATGAATCATGTTTTTAAGTGAGATTCAAATGAGATATAGAAAAGAAAATGACTTTAGAAATATGATTCCAGTTGGGACCCATATAATCTGTATGCTCCAGATAAGCCAACCCACTCCTGGCCTCCCTGTCACCATTGCAAAAGTGAAAACAGGGTGCCGGAACTCTATGTTGTTTTGAAAAGACTCTCCACTCTTCCCCAACCCTCCAAAACCCATAGGTTTGCCACCGTTATCTGCATCGAGACCATCAGGATTAATCATTTTACGTCCTTTACGCTCATTTAGATCAATCACCTTAAAAATCTCAAGCATCTAAGGTTAATCTTCACTCCTAGATCCTAGTCCCTATAAAGCTGAATGGGGCAACATTTACCGCCTACCCTTTCCCATTTTCTCTGCATCCTCTATCACCCTTGCTGCTTTTTCTCCAGAGAAAATATTGCCATATGATTTACTATATAGTTTTTTATTTGTTTTTCTATTTTCCCCACTAAACTGTAAGCTCCATAAAAAAAGGAGGTTTTGGCTGTCTTGTTCACTGCTGTTTCCCAAGCACATAGATTATAACTTGGCATAGAGTAGAAAATTAATAAGTATTTTTGAATATATGTATGAATGGAATTACTAAAACTATAAATAATATTAATAACATATATTTAGTAAGTATTTATGAGCACTTAGTACACTATATATAACTTAAACAAAGATATTAAAACATGATATATAATATCTAAAATAAATACCCTAAAAAATAAACTAATATTTATCTTTCCAATAAATCAGGGGCCTACAATATTAATTATAAATTCTGAATCTTGGACAGACTACTGTTTTGCAGGTCCTATGAAGTAAAAAATACGTTCCTATATTCAAGTATTTCAAAGCACTGTTTAGCAAATGAGGCCTGTACATAGATAACTGAAATGTAAAGTAGGAAATGGGATCCAAAGAGAGCTACAGATAAAATTACTCATAAGAGGAGACTATTAGGCAATTATGATTTGGTGGTCAAAAATACTCCAGATTTAGGCAGCAAACACTCTTTTTCTTAGTGTGTTATGATTGAATAATTTAATTTTTAGTTTTACATTTTAAGCCTCATGGTCTTAGATAGTTTCAAACTAATAGAATCCAGAAAATTATGCTTGGTGATGGCTTACATCAGTGCCTCTCAAACTTTAATGTGCATTTGATCAGCTGAAGATTCTGCTAAAATGCAGATTCTTATTCAGTATGTCTGGGGTGAGACATGAAACTCTGTGTTTCTAATGAACTCTCAGGGGACAGTGGTAAAGCTGCCAGACCATGGACCAAACTTTGAGTCAAAAAGACCTAAACAGCACCAGAGTCGTTAAGCAATGATCATTAAAGCAACTGAACTTTCAAAAAATGAGCCATAGAGAAACTTGATTGAAGTTCATTTTCTAATTTGAAAATTGACATCTAAAACATGCTTCAATGCATTTTTACCAATATTGCAACCAAGCAGCATTTCACTGTGCTGTTCAGAAATCTCTAACTATGACTTAGGATGAGAACGTGGTAAGATTACAAATCTTGCCTGCCATAGTGCTTCTTTATATATTCGTTACCTTCAAGTTATACTTGTTAGGTACCCACAGAGTTCCCTTGCAACACCAGGTAGTATACGAAAGAGAATTTAACAGAACCACTTATCTCTCCTCCAAGATCTAGCCAACCAGCCCCCACCCAAGATATTCAGTTGTAAAACCCGATAATATTTTTATATGACCCGAAGGTCATTTTGAACAACCTTAAGAGTCTTATTAAGGATTTAGAAAAATTTTCAAAGCTGAGTTCTTTGTGAAGCCTCATTTTCAATTTGATCTTTTACTAAATCCCTTCTAGTGAAGTCACTGGAGACTGAAAGCATTCAAAATTTGAAAGAGAAGATAAAATTGCTCTTCTCAGTGTTAGAATAAATAAATACAAATGCGAATAAAGAAAGGTATTTTTTATTCTGCTTACAATAGATATTGTACACCCAAAGCAGGAACAAAGAGTCAATGCAGCTGTCGTTTAGGACAATTAACTGTCTCTCCCACAAACCCACCTTTTTGACAGAAGTCTCAAGTATGCACTTGGTCACAATATAATATGAAACATGCTATAAAATTGAAAATAAATATATGACTTCTCGTGGGGGTGACTTAATCTACCTGGGGTCTCAGAAAGAAACCCCAGAAAATTTCTTATATATAAATATATGTCAGAGGAGGTGATATATAAGCTAGGGAAAGTAATACCTAATAAGAATTTTCATGGGCAAATCTTTCTAGGGGGAGTGCACAGTCTGTACTAAACCTTACAGGTCTGAAAGAACTGGTCATTTATGGGGAAGAGTAAACAGTTTGCTGCAGTTGGAGAAAACTGCATATGGATGGAGAAGGGGAAGAAGGAGATGCTGAACAGAGAATTTAGAGGCTAGTTTCGGAGAGTCTTGTGTGCCTTATCCGTTAGGGAATTGAGGATTTATCTTACAGCCAAAGAAGAATCTTTAAAAGATGTCTTTACAAATATTGTCTTCTAGAAAGCTAACTTTAGTAGAGGTCCAGAGGATGGACTAGCTAGAGAATGTCTTGAGGCCAGCTACCATCCAGGAGCTGATGACCAGAACAAAGAATGATGCTAAAAGCCCAAACCAATGTACAGCAGTCGGAATACAGAGGAAGCAAAGAGCATGTATGTGTGGGGGCGGGGTGTGTGTGTGTGTGTCTGTGTGTGCTTATGTGCGTGTCCCTGTGTGTATGTATGGATGGGGACATGTATATATATATGTATAAAGACTCATTGAGCAATTGGATCTGTGTAATACCTCTTAGGGTTGTCTATGAAAAATAAAGACTTGTAAATGGTCATGTGTTCCTAACATAAGATGATGAAAATCGTTAATATTCAGGTGACTCAATACGATCTCTACTTACATGATGTAGTTTTGAGTGTGTCTTATCAGAAATTTAATATCTTTTTCATTAGGATTTTGGGAGAGATTTGTTGGGATCTTGGCCTTGCCTGCCACATTTTTATGGAATCCTCTAAGATATGAAGAGTGGCAAAACATGCCACCCCAAAATATACCACTTTGGCATAAGGATTACTTTGAGCTAAAGACACTTGAAAAACAGCAGATGCAGGAAGGGTCTTCTAATCTCCCCTTTTATTCCTGAAAATGGGAGATTAAAACTCCCATGTGAAAGATGCCTTCTCTGTATTGGGAGAAAAGAAACATTCTTTGAAGAGGAGTCAAAGCCGAGAGAATTCTGTACAAACAGACCTTCTTAAAAAAATTTCTTATCTTTCCTTAGCCTCCCCATATAGTTTTCCACAATTGTCTCTCTTTTTTCAACCCAATACAAAAGCATGTAGGTTTTGCCATTTCTTTGGATCTTCATTCCTTACGAGGGCTCCCATATTACATAAATTTGTTTCTCCTATTAATCTCTCTTCTGTCAGTTGAATTCTCAGGCCCAGCCAAAACACTCTAAGAGGGTAAAGGTAAAAATTTCCCTCCCCTACAGATATGTCACAAAATTTAGGTACTCTTTATACAGAATGAAAAGCAATATTAGAATGTAACTTACCAGAGTGTCCAATAACTTTGGACGCATTTTCCTACCTCTTCTACTTTCAATATTATGTAAATGAAATTAATATCAAGGTGTAATTTCTCTATGAGTTCCATTCTGTTTCATGTCTGCAGACCATGAGATCATTTGGTGCTATATATTGTCTCAAATATGTATTCTTTTAATAAGAAATAAATATGAGAATAAGAATTGTCCAACCCAACTAAATCCAACTATGAAAAGTGATAGAACACATTACGTTGGTTTAATATTGGCGTGTTTATATAGAAAAGTGATCACATTAATTTACGGATATTGCTTCTCCTGGGGAATGCCTAAATCACTCAAGGGCAGTGATCAGTATGAATAGAGGTTTAGAAAGGTCTTGGAGAAGAGAGTAATATATGTCAAGTACATGCTGTAATACCTTCCAAGGCTTCTGTAGGGTTGCAAAGCTGATGAATGCAATGTCCTGTGAGTGTGCACATAACCTCATGACCCCAAGTTATTGCTGTTTCTACTTGTTTTGCTTTTCTTTTTCAATTTGCTGGAAATGTAGACTAAAACAGCAGATTGATAAAGTATTTTTGTTTTCTCTAATAAACCTAGGGTAGATTTGGGCCAGAAAATTGTCTCACGCCATTATTTCAATACAAGTTATTTGGCTTTCAAACTCCACATTTTGTTCATTGTTAAAAGGTTTTTGAATAGAAAATATATCTGCTAAATCCCCATGCAATAATTATACTCTTCCTCCCAAATAACCACTAATATATTCCTTTTTTAAAGGTGTCAAGGATCATAAGGTTTAAGTTTAAGATGATGAGCTAACCCAAACTCTTGCTATCAGGTGAGGATGGAAAAGCCAATAGGTCACGTTAGAAAGTGTCATATGAATGAAAAAAATGAGAGAGAGAGAGACAAAGAGACTTCGTTGAAAAAGAGTTGGGAAGGATAGAAGTTTTCCCACAAGTGACTTCTTACTGAAGAATAAGGTTTAAAATTTCTTGCATAAATGTCTGTATGTGAATCTGGCTTGTGAGATTTTTAGCTCATTGCTACTTCGTAAATGCAAAGCAACTCGAATTTATCTCATTTTCTCATACAACAGGGATACTGCTATTCCATTTTCTAGTCCCATATGCAAAATAACGGCTCCTCTTGCATGCCTCAATAACTTTTAAATTTAAATTAGGTCATGAAGGTAAGTGGGGAGGAAAAAAATGCTAACATTTTTCAATGTTTATTACCTGAACTTTCAAATTACTTGAAGAAAATCACAAACTTCTCTAAAATTAAAGGTAGGCACAGCCCTCAAATCATATTTTTACCCATGCAAGCTACATACACAATTAGATTGGAAGTATTTATTTTTCCAACTCTAATTTTTGCCATTCTTTTAGTGTTTGAGTTTTAAGTGATCTTGCAGAGGAAGACCTGGTAAATTCTTCAACCCTACACCAGGTGGTCTTGAGTATTGTGTTCGTATTACCTGACTGAGTCTAAATAAGTGAATTGTCATAGCCAAATTTTGTCAACCTAGCAAAGTTGAAAGAAATCACATTATCTCCAAGCTAGACAATTTTAACAGTGTAACCCCTTAATTGCCACCTTTACCACCCGAAACAGCAGAAATGGGAATCTTGATTGCATTGAAGGACTCTTGGCATTCTATTTCCTGCATTGTGATTCTCTTGGTGCTTAGTTGTCTGTGTGTGCGTGTGTGTGTGTGTGTGTGTGTGTTCTTTCTGGTTCTCTCTCTCTCTCCTCTTTGCTTTTGCTCTTCTATTGAATAAAAACCAAATAAGCATAGTCGTAAGCATAATTTACTTGACGACCACTTACATAACACTTACTATGTGCCACTATTCTAAGTGTTTTAAAAATATATATTAATTTATTTAATCCGGCATAATCCTTACAACTCCATGAAGTAGAGATTATTGTAATTATCATTTTACAAATGATGAAACTGAAGATCTAAGAAATTAAATCAAAGTCAATAAGGCAATGAGAGCTTAAGAATCCAATCAGCTTTCAAGGCCTTTGCTATTTTCATTATGCAATGTAATTTTTTAAACAAACTGATAAGTACAAACAGCGTCATGACTTATGTTGTAGACAGCTCCCTAGGGGAATAATTCTAAATGTGTGCTTAAAATAAATCAATAACTCTACTAGTTTATTAACCATTGTCTGTTGATTTATTCTGTGAATCTAGAGTCTTGATGTCCAAGAAAATCCAGCGCAAACTTGACACCATTATCAAGTATTGATTAATGTGAATTTCAGTAATCACTTATGTTTATTAAGACTTTACTACCAGTTTAATATTGCTCTGTATTTTATCTGAACTTCCTCTATTAGTATTCATAATAATCCAATGAGGTAGGTTCTATTATTGCCCCAATATTCCAAATTAGAAAGTCAGGCTCATAGAAGTGTATAGCTTTCTAAATTCTGTTACTCCTAAGTGGCTCAGTCATGGCTTGAATTGCACATCATTTATTCCAGAGTCCAAACCCTAATTTCAAGACTTGTCATTTGTGATAACACTTAGAAAAACTAGTAAAATAGTGCATTACCTACTCCAGATTTTATTCTACATACCCAACATGAGGTAATGGGCATTGTTTTCATTTCTCCCAAACTGGGATTGTAATCACATTCAACCTTTGCTTTCTTCTGGTCACCTTATTTGTCTCAAGGTCGGTACACTCCCAAAGGATATATTAAAAGGTGAAGATGACAGAATAATGCCTAAAAACCAAATCTACCTACTTTTATATTTTATGGTGAAAATCTTGCTTTTTTTTCCCCCTGTATTCCTACACCCAGAACACTGCCTGACTTCTATGGACACGAGATAACAATTTGTTCCTTCTGACCTTAGGTGAACTCTTGCCTGCACGAACACGGATTTCCATCTCATTTTTCAAATCCTGTCTCTATCTCTTCTGCTCACTCCTGGCCTCTGCCAGACCTTTCCTGCTCATCTGGACTTGTTCTTCAGCACCCTGTCTGTTGCCATCACAAGGGGACAGACAGGGGTGCTGAACACCTAATGGCTTTCTAAAATCTACCATTTATTCTTACTCCTTTAATTGCAGATTTTCACAAACTTGGTGATCACAGTATGGCTGTTTCTACTTTTACCTTTTATTGTATACGAAATACAAAGTATCATCCATGGACCCTAGCACACAGTAGCATTTGATAAAGATTTCTACAGGACTAAGAGTGTCTCTGGAGCACGGGTGGGAGGTGGTGTCCTCTTCACTATATCTAGTGCAATGTTTGGACATGGGGGAATCTCAGTAAATATGAATGTTATTAATGAATGAAATGATCTTTAAACTCTTGTCAGTTTATTTTCTATGTTATTATCCATTATTTATCAATGCATTTCATACTTTTTATGAATCTAAATCATTTTATTCTCATCTCAGAGTGTTCACATCATAAAGTCACTAAAGACTTTAAAATCATTAGCAAAGATCTGTACTAATAGGATTTTCTTTCTTTTATCTACTTTCAGAAACATTAAAAAATAGTTATTGTATTTGAATTTTTTCTTTCTTTTTTTTTTTTTTTTGTGAGGAAGGTTGGGTCTGAGCTAACACCTGTGCCCACTTTCCTCTATTTTGTATATGGGAAGCCACCATGCATGGCTTGATGAGCAGAGCATCCATCGAACCTGTGAACCCCAGGCTGCCGAGGCAGAGCCCACGAACTTAATCACTGCGCCACTGGGCCAGCCCACGAATTTTTTTTCTAATGGCGACCAAGAAATAACTGGAAAATTTCTCCTAAATTAACAAAACATATTAAGCCATTGAAAGCTATAGTTTACTGTTAAGTTGGAATATTTAATAGTTTACTGTTAACTTGGAATATTTGTGCAGAAGCTAAATGTTACATTACTATACATTTTCTCTAATAACAGATTCACTTATGCCTGCGAAGAGTATTTACAAGATGAAGATATGGTGACTGAATTGACAAGGACTAGGGGTCACACTCCAAAAGCAAACAAATGGGCAGGGGGTAGGAGACCAGTGTTCTTGGTTCTACCACTAATTAGCAGTTTGCTATTAAAGTCATTTTACTCTTTTCCACATAAATATCATTTTTTTTTAAAACAGTGATGGGCAGTGGCACAAGTTGTTTCAAAAATGTATTCAGTTCTATCAGTAGTACCCACAGAGATCCTTTGGAATTAAGTTTTGTGTGTGTGCAAAAATGTGTTGCTTATTTCAATCCCTGAGAAAATTCAATCCGTATTATCTGTTCACACAAAGGATAAATTTAGACATTGCATGAGCTTGTGGTGTTTGCCTAGAGATTCTGGCCTTTCAACAGACTTAAGCTGGAGGTTTGAACAAATGATTTGATTTCACAGAATCTCACAGTTTTCTTAACTACGAATTGAAAAGATTAATGTTTACTTACCTGCTAAAGTATTATACGAATTAGTTAACAGAAGAGGAGCACACATTTTGGAGTCGCACAGATTCTATTCCTTTCCTTGATCTCTTGTCTTAGATTATTTCTATCTTGAAATGGCTTTATTTTTTATCTGCCAAGACTGCTTATTTCACAATCTTTCATTTATTACCTTAATAATTCGGAAGGTCCAACTTAACCAGTGAATAACTATCACTCTCAACTTCCTGCAGTTTTATTACTTTACAAATGGAAGTTTACTAACCGACTTTAATACTCACCCTGACTACCTCTAGTAGTTACCTCTTTTTAAGTTTATTACTTTTGTTGGCTTAAATAGGACTTAAAAGAGATTATAGAAAAATTTGAATTTTCCCTTAGCCCTGTTATGAACACGTGTGAAATGCTGTGATAAGCCAGTAATTGAAGTAAAATGAGCGATTAGAGCAATCACGGATGTGTTTTGGTGATAGTCTGTTGTTGACTAAAGAACACCCAAGGTTAAGCAACACCATAGTAAAGAGAAAAAATAATCTAGTGTTTGAGACCTTTGGTTCCATGATCACGCAGAACCTCTTTCCAAATTGGATGCATCCCTTTTTATCTGCATGACCTTGAGTAAGGGTCTTTGCTTTTCTAGGCAATGCTCCTTGTATGCAATATTCAGATACTAATAATTTTCTACATATAGATGTTGGAAACATTAAATATCATAAGTTAGAGAATCAAGAATAATGCTAATGCATAGAAGATGCTCAATAATTTTTGGCAGCTAGTATTGTTATTGTATTATTGTTGTAGTTGTATCCCTCCAAAAAATCAGCTATAAGATTTAAGGCTGAAAATGATGCTCCTCTATTTTATGGTATCAAATGGCATCCTAGGGAAAGCTCAACTTTGTAGGTTACCTGTGTCTTGTGGATAACAGTTTTAGTATCTAATCTAGTAGAGAGAGAGAGAGAGAGCATCTAAAGTAGGATGCAAGACACTAAGCACTCTAGACCTCCACCTGAGGATGCTGATCTCAATGGTACAGAACATACTTTTCTGTATATTAGTTCCCTACTGTGTTGTTTTGTACCTATGAATATTTTCTGACTTACCAGAAATTGAGCATGGAGAACAAGTGAAAATGTGCATCATAACTTGCCAGGTTTTCTTTATTTTTGTAAATCCAGAAATAAAGATATTCTTTGTACATTTAAAGATATATTAAAATATATTATAATTAAATTAAAACCATGGGCACTTTCAATTTAATAGCAGGCAGACACATATATCTGACATTTTGTAATGTGTGCTGTACAATTTTCAGAATAATGATAAGTTACAAATAATACCTAAATATTTTTGACGGACTGGTCATATTTGAGATTTGTATAACTATTTTATCTAATATTTTTCATTCAGTATATCTAAATTATCTTACAGCCTGATGTACTGTGTTGTGCTGTGTTGTGTGTCATAGCACACTGATCTGCACTGATTTATTTATATTCCAAAATCCAAAAAGTCCCATAAACCAAAAATTTCTACATAATTATTCAGCAAATTTATTTAATGGAAAACTTGAAATGAAAGATGTGAAGTTCCTTATAGACTTTGTTTTTCCTGCTTAGTGTAGCTCTTCATGTGTTTCACTGCAACAATATTATGGGCTTGGATTATGGAGTGCTGTCACGGATGCTGTTGGGGATATTATATAATACATAGTGTATGCACCATATTGTCTTTCTCAAGTCTTAAGGATTCTGAATCCCTCTAATGTACCTTGCCCTGAGTATTTTGGATAAAGTGTTTGAGACCTTGACTAAAGATCTTACTATTATAACTAAATTTTATAGGATTAAACTAGAGAAATAAACAGTGTAATTAAAATGAGAAGAATTTCGAGTACTGACTTCTTTGTCTACTTGAATATCCAATGTTTTATGCCCCGGAAAGTCATCTGTTTCGAACAACAGGAGACTCAATTCTACTTGTGTAAATTTATTAAAATGACTAAAAGTTGTCTATATTCGCACCATTCTGTGATCACAACTAGTGTAAAGTTGCCTTTCCTTAGTCAATAGCATCTAGTGCTTCTCCAAGAAGCTTGCCAATCTTTCCATAAAACAAAACTGTCACACTTCTTTCTCTCACGTGTCAAGATAAAGTCTTGGTATCGATTCCTCAAAAAAGTTGAAAGTACATTCCATCTTCCCCTGATGATTTGTCTTGCTCTGGCTTTTTTGGGCACATGGATATTCCATGTGCCAAAGGAAGTGATAGATAAAACTATGAATGATGTGTGTAGACATCATACTTGTCATAAGCATTTATCATCATCTTCTCAGGAATAAAACAATACGTATTCATTCCATCAGGAATTTCTCCCCAAATAAATTGTGTTTGCAAGGAGGACTGTTATTGAGACAGTTATTTTTAACCTCACTTTCTCTGACCTTTATTATTGTAACATGAGTCACTACTGAGCTATATTTAATGTAAGGTGTTAATGCAGCCCCAGAACTGGCATGAGCCTCTACAACTGCACACGCAGTAGGCTAAGTTAGCATAGACTTTAGTGGATGTTAGATGAAAGCAACAACAGGATGTGTCCAACAAGAGGAAATTAAATAAACAAATTATAGTACATCTCTATGATGTAGCAATGTACAATTGTTAAGAACTATAATGCAAAATGCAAAATATTTAAAGATGGAAAATTATCAGAGAAATTTAAAAAGTAATGTTTAAAAGCAATATGGAAGTATAATACCAACGTTACTATATGTGTAAGCATATGTAAGTCTGTGAATAATATAGAATTTTTTTTGAAGACCATGGAATTATTTGACTCTAAAACACGTGTGGTGATAATTTCAATGGAGCTGAGTTACTAATGACTTTCATTTCCATTTATATTCCCTTATTCATGTTATGGATTTTTAAATAACATACATGTTACATTTGTATGTATGCACCATCCACCTGGGCAAGAAGTGGAACATTTCCCCAAACTAGAAGCCCCATACGTGAGGCTCACAATTACGTTCTCTTCCCTACCAGACATTGCACTTTCCAAGAACTGTGAGGAGTCAGACGTGTTACCCTGCTTGCAAACTAGTAAGTTAGCCTGCCAAGGTTTTGTGGCCCCTTGAAGAGGACAAAGATTATTAGGACAGAGAAAAGGACTGTCTTACTTATGACAGAGTAGGTAACATGAGCTTCATGTTCCCATTACCTCACCTTGCTTCCTAAGGCCCTTGCAAGTGATGTGGATGCCAGAGAGAAGTTGTATGTAAAGTGGGTTTGCCTTTCAGTTGAGTAACTCTGAGCTTAGGAAACTATGACATTTTGATGGGATTGCTAGGAAAACCTGCCCAATCTTTGCCCAAGTGGGAGATGTTATCTTTATTACTCTTGGTAGCAAACAAATCTGTGCTCTAGAGGGAGACGCTATCTCTATCTTTCAAGGCTGATTGCTATACAAACATCCTTGACAGCAATTTCCAGAATAAAAGCTTCTGCTCAGAAGACGTGTAGAAACAAGCAAAACCCATAGAGATTGTCTTCCAATACCACTACCTTCAATGTTTCTTAATAATTGTCCTGCTTTATTTCTGCTCTTTAAACCTCATTGGTGTATCTCTAAACAATACATGCTTTCCTGCTTTTGAAAATCAGATTAACAGAATAGTCAATACTTATTTTTGATGTGATATTTTAAATATACACTAAATTTGAGACTTATCCATGTCAATATATGTAGCTATCACCTATCCATTATCATTGCTGTATAATATTCCATTGTTTGAATGCATCAGAACTTATCTATCCATTGCGTTTAGCCATTTGTCTTATTTTCAATTTTTTGTTTATATGAAAATGTTGCCATAAACAATCTTTTACAAATCTCCTAGTGCACGTATTCAAGAGTTTCTCTAGAGCATTTTAATAGGAGAGGAAGTGTTAGAATAAAGTTTAGGTGTATAATGTACATTACTGGATACTGAAGTAACTGTTTTCCCAATTTGTTGAATTTTGAGAACTTTTTTTTTGGCATTTTTTTTTAATTGATGTTTTAATAGTTTTTAACATTGTGAAATTTTGGGTTGTAAATTTTTGTTTGTCAATCACCACATATATGTCTCCCTTCACCCCTTGTGCCCATCCCCTACCCCTATTGCCCCTGGTAACCACAATACAGTTTTCTCTGTCCATGTGTTGGTTTATATTCCACATATGCGTGAGATCATACAGTGTTTGTCTTTCTCCTTCTGGTTTACTTCACTTAACATAATACGCTCCAGGCCCATCCATGTTGTTGCAAATGGGACAATTTTGTCTTTTTCTTATGGCCAAATAGTATTCCATTGTATATATCTACCACATTTTCTTGATCCAATCGTCAGTCGAGGGACACTTAGGTTGCTTCCACTTCTTGGCTATGGTGAATAATGCTGCAATGAAGATAGGGGTGCATAAGCCTCTTTGGATTGTTGATTTCAGGTTCATTGGATAGATTCCCAGTAGTGGGATGGTTGGATCATAGGGTATTTCTATTTTTAATTCTTTGAGGAATCTCCATACTGTTTTCCGTAGAGGCTGCACCAGTTTGCATTCCCACCAGCTGTGTATGAAGGTTCCTGTTTCTCCACATCATTTCCAACATTTGTTGTTTTTTGTCTTGGTGATTATAGCCATTCTTACGGGCGTGAGGTGATATCTTAGTGTTGTTTTGATTTGCATTTCCCTGATGATTAGTGATGTTGAACATCTTTTCATGTGCCTGTTGGCCATCTGTATATCTTCTTTGGAGAAGTGTCTGTTCATTTCCTCTGCCCATTTTTTGATTGGGTTGTTTGATTTTTGTTGTTCAGTCGTGTGAGTTCTTTATATATTATGGAGATCAACCCCTTGTCAGATGTATGTTTTGCAAATATTGTCTCCCAGCTGGTGAGTTGTCTGTTCATCTTGATTCTGGTTTCGTTTGTCTTGTAGAAGCTCTTTAATCTGATGAAGTCCCACTTTCTTATTTTTTCTTTAGTTTCCCTAGTCTGGGTAGGCATGTCATCTGAAAAGATTCCTTTATGACCAATGTCAAATAGTGTGTTGCCTATATTTTCTTCTATGAGTTTTATAGTTTCAGGTCTCACCTTCAGGTCTTTGAGCCATTTTGAGTTAATTTTTGAGAATGGCGATAGCAGATGGCCCACTTTCATTCTTTCGCTTGTGGCTGTCCAGTTTTCCCAACACCGTTTACTGAAGAGACTTTCTTTTCTCCATGGTATGTTCTTAACTCCTTTGTCGCAAATTAGCTGTCCGTATATGTGTGGTTTTATTTCTGGACTTTCAATTCTGTTCCATTGATCTGTGTGTCTGTTTTTGTACCAGTACCATGCTGTTTTGATTACTATTGCTTTCTAGTATGTTTTGAAGTCAGGGATTGTGATGCCTCCTGCTTTGTTCTTTTTTCTTAGGATTGCTGTAGCTATTCAGGGTCTTTTGTTGCCCCATATGAATTTTAGTATTCTTTTTTCTATTTCCATGGAGAATGTCATTGGGATTCTGATTGGGATTGCATTGAATCTGTAGATTGCTTTAGGTAATATAGACATTTTAACACCTCCAATGGCTGGGAGTTTCAGGTGCTTACCATTCTTACCAACATATGGTATTGCTGCTTATTTCTTTTCCCCATTTTTCTTATGGATTTTTTCTGATAGATTCATCAGAATTTAATATTTTCTGGGTACTAATTAATAGTCAATAATATATGTTGCAACTATAGTCCCTAATTCATAGCTTGGCTTTTCCTCCTCATTTTATTTTCCTTCATTTCATTTGGTATCTTTCATGATCCTAAGTTCCTTATTTTAAAGTAGTCAAATTGATCATTGTATCATGTATCAATGTTTTACTTTATGCTTTATAATCAATGTCTTATTAAGAAGTCTTATTACGGTGTGATAATAAATGTAACTTCCAAAACTGACTTATTAATTTTATTTTTCATAAATATATACTTTGTATATGTATATATATATATTCACGTACATAACCAATTGCATATCTATTCTTTCCCCATGGATCCGCAATAGCAAGTTTATCAAATACAACTCTCCATATTTATGTGAGTCTTTTGGTGGGCTCCCTTTGGTTACGTTGATCGATTTGTCTATTCCTATTCCAATAACAAAATTAATAACCATAGCTAATAATAATAATAAGCATTAAGTAAGGCAAATATCTCTAGCTGGTCCTGATTTTTCAGGGATGTTTTGGCTGTTCTGGCTCTTTCTCTTCTATATAGATTTTCTTTTTTTTTTTTTTTTTCTTTTTTTTTACTCATCTTTTGTTTATTTATTTTTTTCAGGTGTACATCATTGTACTTCTATTTCTGCATGGACTACATCATGTTCACCACCAAAATACTAATTACAACCCATCACCACACACATGTACCGAATTATCCCTTTCACCCTCCTCCCCCGCCCCTTTCCTCTTCTATATAGATTTTCAAATCATCTTGTCAAGTCCCTTCACCTACTCACCCAAAAGCATATTGAGATTTCCATTAGAATAGCAGTGAATCTATAAGTTAATTTAGGAAGAACGGAAGCATTTAGAATATTAACCCTTTGATTACTTGAATATAATATATGTTTTCAGCAACATAGATCTTCTCTTGCATATTTTAATAAAAATTACAATAGTCGCTATAAGACTCTGAACATATTTAGTTAGATTTATTTCTAGTTACTTTGTATTTTTAATGCAATTTAAAATGGTATCATCTTTGAAATTTCATCTTCTAAATGTTTGTTGTTGATGTATAGAAATGTAATTGAGTTTTGTATATTGCTTTTGTACCCATCAAATTGTTAGTTTTAGACGTTTATCTATAGTTTCTTCCATATTTTCTACACACATATGATATCATCTCTGGATAATGACAGCTTTTTTTCTTCTTTTCTATTTTTTTATAACTTTGTTTCTTATTCTTTCCTTATTGGACTGACTTGGATATCCTGTATAGTGGATTCACACTTAATTCATTCACACTTAATTATTGTCACTTTAGTAGTTTTTTCATAAATAGCCTTTAGGTAGTTTGGAGAATTCTCTCCTCTTCATAAGTTGCTAAGAGTTTTATTTATTTATTTTTAATTTTTATTTTTATTGAGAATGTAAACTCCCAGAGGGGAGGAATTTTCAATTGTGTATTTTGTTCATTGGTCTATCTCCAGTGCTTGGAAGAGTGACTGGCATATAGTAAATGACCAAAAAATGTTTGTCATTGAAATGGTTGTTGAATTTTGTACAATTTTTCCTGCATTTATTTTGATAATCACATAATTTTTCACATTAATCTACCAATACACTGAATTACATTAATATATTTTCTAACGTTAAACCAGCCTTGCATTCCTAACTTTTCCTATAGAGGAGCAGATGCTAAGAGGTATGGTAGATATTGCTGTGGCCATACAAATTTGTAGACAAATTTATACTTATAACCAAGGAGGACGTGGCATCAAGTTGAGATTACCATTTTAGGATATAATCACATTTTCTCTTTTTTCTCTCAGTTTTTAATGCTGAAAGTTGGAAGATGGGGCAGTATGTTACTGTACATAAAATAAAAATGTATTGACTACCTTCTAAATATTTAGTTTCCAAATCAATGTATGAAAAGATAGGTTTATGGGATAAAGTTCAAAACTGCAATTTCATTAATCAGTATTCTAGAACTAGCTGTGACACAGGTCAGCTATGCAATTTCTGTGGGAAAGTCAATGATAAAGAATAGCTTAAAGGGGGATGTATATTAAAGCACATTTAAGTTATATTTTTAGCTCTAGCTTTGTTGCTTTCTATGAATAAATTATTAGAAAAAAGTAAAAGATCTTAAATTATTCTGCCCTATTAATAATTTTGCTGCATACTCTCTCATTCCAAATCTGAGATTGCAAATGGTCCTGCTGTTTGAGGCTTCTTAAGAAATAGTCTTCTGATAAGCTATCTGGCATTTCCCATGTCTAATCATCTCTTAGAACATTTACTGTGCTGTTTTCCTGTTGAATATTCCTTTGCCTGACTATGTTCTTGCATTTATGTATAGAAACCTGACCTCTCCCTTGCTCTGCAACTCCTAGAGATGAAAGATGCATCAGAAGGAAGTAATCCTTTAACTGCTTACATGGCAAAATATACATGAGTTACCCACATACACACAAATGGACTTTCTGAACTATTTCCCAGGCACTTTGATTATCAGGGAATTGTTTCTAAATTTGATATTGACAAATTTCATTAGCTTTGCAACAAATGAAATCTAGGATATTATTATTGCTTACTGACTACTTTTACTTTGATGACAGAGATTCATACCAGCAGCATGTGTTTATTTTTCATTAACATTGGTTAATTACAGAAGGAAGATTAAAACCAGACTACACATGACATCACTTTTTCCTAAATGTCATATAATAACCAATCTGTGGTAGATGCAAATGACCCATGTGTAATTTCTTTGACCCTGATTAAAATTTGCAACATGATAACTACCATACCTGTTTGAAAAAATGTCCTCAGAGATACAAATTTGGGCAATCCCAGCCATGGACAAAATATCGAATTGTCTGATATATTTCTTTCACCCATTTGTCACTTACTTCATGCTCTATGTCCTTTCCATGTTCTAATCTCTAAGTCTGCACTGCTGCCCTCCATCTGGACCCAGCTCTCCTGCTTCCCCATTCACCCTGGCCAAGCCTGCTATGTCCCTTATTCATGCTTGGACACGGCTTGTTGTATTTGGTATCGTTTTTCTTGGAGGTATTTGCATGTAATTGAAGTCTATGGCATGTGTGCCCAATATTTCCCCTTTCCTCCAAAATGTTGGATGCGCAAAAGTCTATTTCAAGGCACATTGAACTTTCTGTACTCCCTGGTCACCACTAAGGAGCTGGAAGGGTAAAGTGCAGAAAAATATAGCATCCTGTAAAAACATTTTCAAGCTAAACTGAAATGACAAGGACGTTTCTGAGATATCTTGTTTAAAAGACGGGAAGAGTGATGATGTGGGACCTTTACAATATTTCATTGTCAGTTTCATTTGTAATGACACCAAATATAATTTATTTGTCCCTTCTCTGGGAGAAACATCATTTAGGCAAAACTTCTTTCATATTGGTAATCAGATATTTCTCCCTAAGGTTTATTCCCAAGGGTGGTGATATAGAATATGTAGTTGGTTCAGTAACAGTGGTTAGGGGAAGAATTGGGGCCAAGTGTTGATTGATTCTTTTATATTTTTCCTTTGGTATCCTCTCTCCTAAAACACCTTGCTTAAGATTCCATCAAGCCCTCCAGTGACTCCAGTAATTGTCTAGAAAATAAAGTTAAAATTTCTGTGCAAATTGCAATTGTTGGATAGTTGCTGCCAATAGTGCATCATAAGAAATCTTCTGAGCCTTCACTCACACTCCGCAAGCATACTATGATCAACTACTTATGTCCACCATGGGTGCAGAAGGGAGACGGGACAATTAATGTGTCAAATTACTACTGTCTCTTCTGGACTATGTGTGATTACCAGATGGGATCACAGTTTGGTGATCTGTTTGGGGACGTGGCCTTGGGTCTTTATTGTTAACAAATTATTTGCTTTTGAAGCAAATTATTTATTTTATTTGCATTTTTATTTTAAAGGTTTGCCCTGGCCACAATATTGGAGGAACTATTCTATGGAAGTGGCCCTGGGGATTAAGGAACAGAAAGAGTGCATGAAGATCAACTTGTTTTATATTTGGTTAAATTAATCTGGCAAAATCGTAAAGTGAAAATTATAAAATCAAATATTACTTTGTTATAGCCCTGTGTATCAGTGTAGTTCTTTATACTTTCAAAGCACTTATGTACTAGATGTTTTATATTTTTAATCCACATAATGGCCCCTTGAAATATAAAATACACTAACAGAATAATGAGATTTCTGTTATACTACTTTAACTTCCATTATACCATGTAAAGAGAAGGAGGGATACCTAATGTGAGAGCCACTTACATGTCAAACATTATACTAGTAGCTTTATAAGAATTATCTCCTTTAATTCTCATACTAACTCTCTGAGGTTGCTGATAATTATCTTTACTTTATGAATTTTATAAATAAGGAAGCTAAGTTTAATGAACTCGCCCAATGAAAACTAGTATATGGCAAAGCTAGTATGCAACAAGAGTGGCTAATGCCAAAGACTGCCGCTTTTCAGAAATGTTATATAACCTTCCAGTTGATCCAAGAGGAGTAAACTTTTCCCCCTTCCTAAGCTGCTACGTGTTTATCACCTCTTTTCTGGCTTCTCTTTGAAGCTTCTTTTTGCCAAGTATTATCTGTATGCTAGCCTTGGCAATCAACATAGTAATTATCCTTTGCTAGTGGCTGAGGTGGTGATTTGCCCATGAGTCACATCCTGTTCAAAATTTTGTGAGGTACTAAATTTAAATTTCTAGATACCTCATCTAAGATCTAACAAAAAAAAATAGTGGATTTTACATAATTAAGAACATTGTGGAATTTAGATTTCACTCACTATAAAATATATCTATAACATAGAATTAAACAAGATTGTACATTTAAGGTGTCAGGGAAGATGCCAGGCACACAGTAGGTTTTTTTCCCTTCTCTTTTATTCTCCATCTGTCTTTTAGGGTTTCAGAGTAATAAGTTCTATCTATTGCTTGTTATTTGGGCTGTTTCTTTTTTCTGTCCTGTTCTCTAAACAAAAACAAAGCTTCATCATATTCTGTATTATGAGGTTGTTATATAAATTCCCTTAACAATATCCAATCTGTCTGATAAAGTTGATATTGAGATGCTTCCAAACATATTTTTTAGAAAATGCGTAGTGCTAGTGTTCTTTTCACAAAAATAGAAATTATACATTTTTTGAAAACATTCAGTACAGCTTTGATGGGATGCTCTTCCTAAAAGATATGAATCTTATATTTTATTTACATTTCTAACTCAGTCTTTGAGACTCATTCCATTGTGGTTCTGAAAATGTGACTGGAATGTTCACTTTGAGTAGCAGTTTTCCAATTCTTGCCGCCTCTTTAGTGAAAGCATTTCTCAGAGTTGCCCTTCAATTTTGGGAATATGGCTTTGTTTTAACACGTTCACCAATATCTCAGATTTGAATGCCTTCTCAAACCTACCTCTGTTTTCCTGAGGCCTTTCTGGATCAATTTAGCCCAACTGATCATTCCTTCTAAATATATATTTAGTAAACTGTACCACACATTGTACTATTTATTTCTTTCTAATTACTCCATGAAGCTTACCTTCTCTCTCTAACTAGACATTTATGTCTTGGGTATTCTGTAAACCCTAGGGCTAAGACTAGTATCAGAACTATTATAAGACACCTGTGAAGTATTTGTTTTATGGTAATTAAATTGGAGTCATTGGGGAAAATTATTATGTAAGTGGGAATTTTCCTCTCTAGTATATGCCATTTAGCTCCAACTTGACCAAGAATAGCAAATTAATTTAATCTTTTGTACCAATTATCATCAACTGGTGGTAACCTGCCATGTTGAAGAGTTTCAGAGGCTCTCTCAGGGTTTCAGTAAGTAGTGCCATGATTAATTAGCAATCTGTTCCTTAAGCATAGGAAGTGGGGGTGGTATAAGAGATGGAACACATGGGCACCATTTTATTATTATTATTACCATCTCTTTTTTAGTTTCTGGGTTGTTTTCATATTTTTCACACCAGTTTTTATACAGGGTAGTTAAGATTATTAACTGAATGAATGAAATAATAAAAAAGCAAATACAAGCAAGTTATTTCCAAACAAATCATCAGTGGTTGAATCTGAGTAATTACTTTTAAAAGGTGTGCATTCCTTATAGCCAGAATCAAATGCCAAACAATAAGAAGCCATAGAGGTACAATTTAAATATTGATACCAGTTCTTCCCTTCTATCCATGAAGATGATAATACCATACATTTTGAGATGCCATAGAGAATGAAACCATCTTTTGTATCCATTTCATAGTCTCCTTTTTTCTGCAGAAGCTAATGAATTATTGAGACATTTCACACTTTTGTGTACAAAAAAGCTGGGTCATTAACTCATAGGAACTTATACCAGGTAACATGACATCATCTCACTATGGGAGGGGCATTTACACACACAATGCTCTTTCTATTATCCACTAATTTACTTCTCTTGGGAATCCTTGCTTGTTTCGCTCAACATGGCTTAAGACATCCCCACTAATCTTACAAATCTCCAAGTAACCCAAGTATACACAGGAAATTATTGATCTGGTCATCTACCTCTTTCATTACTGACATGTTCCACTTTATTTTACACTCCATCCCTCCCTCCCCATTATCTGTGACTCCAGTGAGAACACAAACTGCACTCCAGAGTTCTTTCATAGTAATTATTGTCAACCGAATGGGAAATTCTTCCATACATATGTAATTTTCCCCGAAATGGATGGGGATAAACAAGGAGATCCTGGAAACAGGAAAACTAAGGATCAAAATCTGGCTTGTTATTCAGGATTCAACTTGCTGGCCCTTCTTGCAAAAAGCCTTTCTTGAACTTAACCAATTTCTCTTGAGGTTGCACTAGTTTCTGCTCTTGCATGCTTTCATAAGACTCTATGTTTACCTGAATCAGCATATATAATATATGTTGTGTTTATTAGCCTATGAAGTAGCTCTGAGTGCAGGGAAATATCTCATTCATTTTTGAATTCCCAGTATCTGTCATAGCACCTGACATTTGGTAGCTTCTGTCTTTGTGGTTATGGAATAATGTTGGAACCATGGGCAAAGGAGAGATATTTTTGATAGCACAATAAGTAAATAGGTAATAAATTTTTATATCACTGAAATAATTTTATTTCAAAATTCAGTTTTGTTTTAACATTGGAATATATACCAATACTCTATAAACAACTACTTTCATTTTTATAATGATAATAAAATTTTTACAACCACAGAACTACTTTGCATTACTGGAATACTTCTTTATAAAGCCACAAGTGTTTTACAACCAATGATATAGTAGTCTAATTACAATGTTTTGAGGGACAGATAATTTACTAACAATTCCTTAGAGCTCATTAGCATCTGGCACAGAATATTGTGGTGAAGAAGATCTGTGAGACTGTGAAAACCAACACCTCTTCTAACAGGTAAGACTATGAAACCGCAGAGAAGTGGCATGACCTAAGGTCAACAATTAGTTGGCTAATTATGATGTCAAGGCCAAAACTTCTGTGTCAAATACAAAGACTTGGCATGAATCTCCAACAGCCTGCCGTGCCTTCAGCTCTGTCTGAGGGAAGTGATTACAAAAAGAAGATTTGCATAAAGTAGAATGGCCCATGACATGGAGTCTACTACCCTGTCTCCAACAGAATGTATTAGGGGGTGCTCTATTAGCCAAAGGCAGGATTTAGTAAGCTAAGTAGTTCCATGCCTATGAGATGGATTGCTTCAAGACTGTTCTCAATGGTGGGAAATCATTTTAGCAGCTGACAAATTCACCTAATCCTGTTTTCTCTTATGCAATGTGAATGGGTAATGCACACTGGGAGACTGGCGTGGAAAGAGAAATGTGTACTTGCTTCTCAATGAAATCATTCATTCAGCTCATATGAACTGATGACTTATGATGTGCCAGGTACTGTACCAGTGGCTGAGCAAAAACTAACATTGTCCCAATACTCATAGATCTCATATTATTAAGGAAAATGAACATTATTCAAATTATCAGACAAGGAATTATAAACTTAAAATTGTTTTAACCGTGTTGACAGAGAGATGCATGGTGCTTAGAAAGCATATTATATGGAAATTTGGTCTTATCAAGGAGGTAAAGAAAGGTCACCTTGCATAAGTGAACCAAAGTTAAAGAATGAATAATTAGTAAGTGTTAAGACAGAAGGAAGAGCATTCCAGGTAGAAAGAATAATGTGTTCAAAGACTCTTGGATGGGAGAAAGAGAAGCTGTTTCGAGTGACTGAAAGATGGACATTACAGATAGAATGGTGTAAGAAGGGATGTCACTTCTTCTAGTCCCTCTCAATGGATAGAGCTACGAAATATATGCATGTATACTAATGCACGCATACACATATATCTATATTTACTACTGTATCTAACTATATATATATTTTTAAAATGTGTGTTCATGCTAATACCTCAATTTCAATCAAACACCACAAGGTTTGTCCTAGCTTTCCCACTTTCGTTATCTGTAATTTCCTTCTCCGACAGTGAGAGCCATTGCTCGCTTTATTTACAATACATTTACTTATTTCTTCAACTATAGCATTTACTTAAAGTAGTTTCCGGATTGTTAATCCATATGGCTATGAGTAAAAAAATAAGATACTAACTAGAGCACAGTAATTGTATATAGTTCTTTTGTCTTTTGCCTTATGATATGCAGGCAAATATTGTTTTCCAAAATTACTTACATTAGTTCTCCTCCTCATTCCTTCAATGTGGTTATATTAATCATTAGAAGTAGATTTCTTTGTTACAGTTTGTATTCCATTTTTGATTTTCCCTTCATCTTTGTTATTTCCTTTTTAAAATTTACATACCATAAAATTGATTCTTTGTGCTACACAGTTCTGTGGGTTTTGGGAAATTCACAGAGTCCTGTGTCTACTACCACAGTTGGGTTACAGAAAATTTCCATCATCCCAAAAGTTCCTTCATGTTCTCATCTATAGGCAACCTCTACACCCAACAGATGAGTGGCTGCAGCTCAGGAAGGTACACCAGAACTCTGTGGCACAAACTAAAGCTGTAATCCACAGGAATCCCCTCTGATTATCCAGAATAATCTCCCTCACATAAAGCCAACTGATTATAGACTCTAATCATATCTGCAAAATACCTTCACAGCAACACCCAGATAGCATTTGATTGAATAACTGGAGTCTGTAGCCTAGCCAAACTGAAGCATAGAACAAACCACCACATATTATTATTTCAGGGAATTTGAAGCAAGTGAAAGAGATGGTGCAGGAAATGTTTCCCTTTGGATATCTACTCTCCTCTTCTTTCTTATTAATAAAAATACCAATAAAAATAATGTATTTTCTCAGCCTCTGCTATAGTTGGTGTGTCCAAGTGGCAGAATTCAGACCACTAAGTTATAAATGAAGACCCTACGGATTACTTTCAAACAAGTAGTAAAAGAAGATAGACTTTGGCACACATTCCATTTTGCCCTCAGTTCTGTAATTGTTGGCTTTCTAGCACCCATTCTGTATGTATAGAGAAAAGGATGGAAGATAGTAAATCTGAAAAGAGCATGGGTTCCTGATAAACCATGGAACATCCATATTATTCTTGAACTACCTATTTGTGGACTTCACTTCATTTAGAGAATAAAAGTTAATCTTGTTTAAGTTACTGTTATTTTGGTTTTCAGTTATAACGCTAAATGGTGCTCACATATGCAAGTTTAAGCCACATATATTTGTCTTAAGGCTAAAATTCTGATCACGTACACTTTGCTAACCTTACTTTTCACATAGCATGACACAAATCTTGAAATTATCATGTAGTTTAAAATTTATCGGATTCACTCTTTAAATAAAACATGTGAAAAAGAAGAACAAGACAGCATTATTCAAGAAAAAGAATTTGTGTTTCAATAGAATTCTGAAAAACCTAATTGAAAGTAAAAAATTGGACCAAGATTGGATAAATTATTTTTAAGATATAACTAATTGTTTTCATGGAATCAGAAATTTGGGTCACTGAAGAATCACTGTGATCATTTAGATTGAACTACTTATTTTACAGATGAGGAAATTGCACCCAGACAGATTCAGCTATGGGTTCCAGGCCAGACAGGTCATAAGCATCAGAATTAGATTTAGTGCACATTGTTTAGAGTTATTGAAAGATAATTCTTTCCATTGCACCAGAGCAATCATCTTAGATTAAAATATAAAAAATATCAAAAGATGATACATTTGTTTTTTTGGGGGGAGATTGACATTTTCATAGAAACTCAAAAACCTCACTTAGCTCTAAAAATTTTACTATATGCTTGAGCATGAAGTTTGCCATACAGGGATAAAAACAAAAGGTAATAATTCATGGATTACACAGGCAACAGGCAGGAATCAGAAAAAAATAAATTATCTTAGGTAATTGTGACTTGACGTGACTTTAACAGTCAGGTCTATCGTTATGTTTCTTTAAGGCAGATTTTGAATAACCCACAGTTATGCAATCATGACTTTTTAAATCTCTTCTTGGAGCTCTTTTTGAGTCTAAGCTTGTATACCCCTCAAGAATCCTAGCATATTTAGAAGAAAGACAATTCTCCATTTGGGGGAGCCATAATGCTCTCATGATACAAGAAAACAAATTAGGTTGTAGTGCCCCAAATGATTCCCCAAAAAGTAAATAAACTGGTTGGAATAATTCAATATTCTACTTTTTGCGTCCATGTTATTTTTTTGCATACCTCACTTACTCCAATAAAAAGAGTAGTGTCGAATTACTGAATCACAGGATGTTTTAATAACAACAGAAATAAGGTAATCTAAGTTTCTTACTTACAGACAGAAAATTATAATCTAAAACTATAAAATGTCAGGGCTGGTCCTGTGGCCTAGTGGTTAAGTTCAGCACGCTCATCTTTGGTGGCCCAGGTTCGCAGTTTTGGATCCTGGGCATGGACCTACACCACTTGTCAGCAGCCATGCTGTGGTGGCAACCCACATACAAAATAGAGGAGGATTGGCGCAGATGTTAGCTCAGGGTTAATCTTCCTCAAGGAAAAAGAGGAAGATTGGAAACAGATGTTAGCTCAGGGTGACTCTTCCTCAGCAAAAAAAATAAATAAGTAAAACATAAAAAGTCTTCTCAAGTCACTGGAGGGAGAGAGAGAGAGAAGATAGAGAGTAGGGGTGCACTAATAAATGTCCTGATATCTGTATTTCTGGTTTAATTATCTTCTATTGAATCACGGGACTCATGAATGGCTACTATCAACCTACCCACCTTATAATATGTGTCAAAATTTGTATGACGATATCTGTACCTCAGAGAAACTTAAGAAAGAGGGTAGTTTTCAAAGAGAAATAGTGATTTTACATGAACTCTATTTTCTAGAAAGCTTAAGCGGTATCTGTATCCTTTAAATATCTTTATGGTACTCTTCTAATTCATTTTCTCAGAGTTGTGCTATTGGATTTTGTTTATAGCTATGGGTTTTAAAAAAGTTTTATTAGAATGTTTCCATATGTGTTTGGGAGTTTAGAAACACAGATGGACTTGAAAACCTTTTGGCTTTCCTCATTTCACCTATCTGTCAGGATTCTTGGACCTTTGAAGACTGTCAAATTCTGATTTGTTTTCCCCCTATCTTGAGTTTGGTTTTACCTTTATCCATTTTGGATTCAAATATTCTGTTATCAGACAGATCTCTCAGTGGCCTTGGGGTGAATGAGAGGTCACAGATAGAGAGGAAGGAAGACAGAGAGAGTTCCAGGACTGCTGTGCCACAATTTGGGACTAGTCTGATCTGCAGAAAGAATATTGTCCCCCTCCTGTGAATTCCCAGTTTCATTTCTGTGGCTTGTGATACACAGGCAGGACTTAGAAACCTTCACCAAAAAGGCCGATGATTGACTACAAGCAATAGTTAGAAGAACACATTTTATTTTATGCAGCTATTTTCTCATGTTTTTCTCAGTTTTCATGGCAGTTATATATTTCCTGGGGTTCAGAAATTACTTTAAATCCTACTTTCAATGAAATAAGAGCACGGTGTCTATTCTTCTATGAAAATTTTCCTTGAATTGAAAAATCATTTTGTTATTATGCTTAGTTTAATTTTTTATAAAACAAAATAGTTGACTTGGCTTTACTACAAGCTTTTTGTAGAAGAGGTGTTAAATATTTTATACATAGCAACATGCTTTTTATTTAAATAACATTTATTGCTTACTATGTGCCAGACACTGTTGTAAATTCTTTCAAATATTTTTTCAAGGACAATAAATCAATAAAGTAGGTATTATTATTATCCCTCTTTCACACCTGAGAAAATGGTTAAGTAAATAAAGATGGTTACTGAGGTATTTGAATTTACTGTCTTAATGTAAAACCTCTGATTTAAAAAACAAGTGAAATATTTAAAAAAAGACCCATTGGCAAGTGGCTGAAACAATGTGTTCCCTTTAAGCTTGATAATTCTGTCATACTGTTGAGGAATTTTTAGTGCTTTGTAAGTACTCTTCCTTTATTTCTTAGCCTTATTGGTATTTGTAGTTCAAGCTAGAGCTATTTTATCTGAGTAATAATGGGGAAAAGTGGGATGTATCTTACCACTACCTGGTGCACAGGGGTGTTTCTCTTATATGGAATGCAAATTTCCTACATACACAGCAAGAAAAAGGTGATTATAATTCACTTCATAAAAGAATACCTCTTAGATAAGAATCTATCACAGCACGGGAAAACTGAGAAAACACTACTATATAATTGGTGTCAAAGATGAAACTGTAATGGAATTTATAAAATATTTACAGGCAAAAGACGACAAAAAACATTTCATATAGACCTTTTGGGTTTTACTAAGAAATATCTAGACAATTTTTCGACCTTAAAGCATATAGTAGAAAAGATGATAAATTATCATTAATGAAACATATATTCAAATAAAAACAAATTCAGAAAACAAATGCCATGGTATACCCTAAAAATATACGTAAATAAAGTTTAAAAATGGAAATTAATTAAATGAGGAACAATGAAAAACAGTGAAGATTGACCAAAACCTGAGGACTTATTTAAAAAATTATCTGTGATTGATTGAGAAAAACACATTTACATAATAAAATTGAAAAAAGGGAACATAAATTCATACACAATAGAGATTAGAATATCAGAGAAGAATATTCTAAATAAATATATGTAAATATATTTGAAAACTAGATGAAATAGTTTAAAAGAAAAATGCAATTTGCCAAAATTTTCTCACGAAGAAATTAAAACTGAAATAAACTTATACTCACCAAAGAAATCAAATTAGAAAAAATTTACACACAATAAACTAACCAAGTCCTGAAAATCTTCAGTTAATTTTACCAAAGTTCAAGGAAATTCTAATCTCTCATTTATGCAATTTTTTCCAGACAATTGAAAAAAATAACTTCCTACAGCACTTTAAGGGGCTTTCTATAAGCTTAACAGAAAAATTTAAAAGAATAGAAAGAGAAAGAGATTGCATCCCATATACAAAATAGAGGAAGATGTGCACAGATGTTAGCTCAGAGCTAATCTTCCTTAGCAAAAAGAGGAATATTGGCAATGGATGTTAGCTCAGAGCCAGACTTCTTCACACACACACAAAAAAGATTTCCTATATATCTGAAATTAAAAATTAGAAAAAGTAATAACAATTACAAATCTACAATGAAGATTCTAATCATAGTGGGAACAACATTTAAAATTATCTAGGTGTGAACTTAAAAAATGTATTTAAAACTTATATGGAGATAAAACAAAATGTTATTCGGGTCAAAAATAACAAACTACAAATTGTCTAATGATGCTCATGTACGGGAAGACCTATTATATGGAATTTGACAAACTGACCAAAAATTCACATGGAAAGGTAAAGAGCCAAGACAATAATGAAAAATTTGAAGGAGGGTGGCTTTCCTATATATTTGGACTAATTATAACACTATAGTAACTTGAAAGAATGAAATATGACACAGGACACAAGTAGTCAAATTAAAAAGAGAATGCAGGAAGAAATCTACACATACGTGGAGCTAAATCTATACATATAGATCACAAAAGAGGCATTGAATACACTAAGAAAGAATGGACTGTACAAATTGGATTAAACTGACCATCCAATAAATGATTTGGGAATAGTTCGCTATTCAAAAGCAAGCTACCTCAAACATATTCTAATTATAGAGTGATATATTTTACTTTGTTTTAAAATGCAGAATATATGCCTGATAATCAAGCTACCTAACTGGATTGCATATACTGATTTATATGTCTTTAAGCAAGAAGAAAGCACCTCATCATGGTATTTAAATGTCTGTCAATTTTGATTTTTTTTTTAAAGCTATATGTATGTATGTATGTATGTATGTATTTATTTATTTATTTATTTATTTATTTATTTATTTATTTATTTATTTATTTAGTGAGGGAGATCAGCCCTGAGCTGACATCCATGCTAATCCTCCTCTTTTTGCTGAGGAAGACCAGCTCTGAGCTAACATCTATTGCCAATCCTCCTCCTTTTTTTTCCCCCCCAAAACCCCAGTAGATAGTTGTATGTCACAGTTGCACATCCTTCTAGTTGCTGTATGTGGGATGCAGCCTCAGCATGGCCGGACAAGCAGTGCATAGGTGCGCGCCCGGGATCTGAACCCCAGGCCACCAGTAGCGGAGCTCGCGCACTTAACTGCTAAGCCACGGGGCCGGCCCTTTGATTTAAATTATAAAACATTTTGATGCATGAAGGCAAAAATGTTATCTAATTACAGGTGACACTTTTATCCTATCTTTTAATTCTTGCAGTCTTAACTTCATTATTTTAAATGGAAATATTCTGAAACAATGATGTAGAGGTTGGAATATAAATGTATATGTCAACTGTAATTTTCTATAAATTTGAAAACTGCTTATGACGAAATTGTTGATGCGACATTAGCAAGAATGGTGTGAACAGACAGCATTTTTTTCTTGAAATAATGCCATTGAACATTAGACCAATTGAAGAGATTTGATGACTATATATAGTCATGTCGCTTAACAACAGGGGGTACTTTCTGAGAAATGTGCCATTAGGCAATGTCGTCACTTGACCATCATAGAGTGTACTGAAGGTGAACAAAATTTGCCACCCCCAAATGGCGAATGTCTCTTTAACATGAGTATTATTTTAGGCTGATTCTTTTTAAGAAACAAAAGACTCAGAAACTTTTTCTTGTCTCCTGCCCCTTAACTGCTGGGTAGTACTTAGCTAAGGTGAGAGTTTCAGTCATTTTGGTGAGTTACCTGGTTTTCCTGGGTTTCTCCCATGTAGACATGTTATTAAACTTTTGTTTGTTTTTCTCTTGTCAATCTATCTTATGTCATTTTAATTCTTAGACCAGCCAGAAGAACCCAGGACGGTAGAGGAAAACTTCCTCCTCCCACGTAGTACTCACACAAACCTAGATGGCACAGCCTGCTACACACCTGGCCTATATGGCACTAATCTTATGGGACCGCCGTCACATATGTGGTCCGTTGTTGACTGAAATGTCATTATGCCGCACATGACTGTAGTTCCACCAACAGAATAATGAAAGCTTGTATTTATAGAGCAGGGATTAGCTATGTGGGAAATCTCATTCTTTTCTCTATTAGTATAAAAACCTTATCAAAATTGGCATTTTGATTTTGAGCTGTTGGTGACCATATAAACAAGTAGATATTTAAAAATTTTGAGTGTGAAATTTGATATTATTTGTTAAAATTCTGTATGCGCTTATCATTTGACCCTTCAATTTACTTACTTACAGGAAGTTTATTTTATAAGCTTACTCAAATGCACCAAATATGTGTTTCAAAGGATTGTGTGGAATTATGAGAAACTGGTAATAACTTAAAATCTATTAGTAAACGATGGGCAAATAAATTATAGCGCTTCCATAGTAGAAACATTTTTACCGACGTCAAGGGATGTTTAAATGCATTAACTGGAAAAAAGTAAGAAGAGCATGAACCTTTTAAAAGGATCCCACTTTTATTAAAATAAATTTGAAAAGTAAAAATCAATTCATAAATAAATCAAATAAAATTAGATTTATTTCAAGTTAAAAGTTGAGTGAATTTATAAATGGTGAATGAATTGATTGAATTGGTATTGGTATGCGATTCCAGGTTTTCCCATTAGTGACTGCCATCAAACTAATGGGAGAGTTTATCCTTAATAATCTTAGTTAATAAAAACTTTATTCATGGAAATAAGCACAAGACATTAGTGGCATAGAGTGAAAAGGACATTTTCTAGATTCCTGAATTGGCTTTCTTTGTAGTATATGCAAAATATTTTTATGAATAAATAATCATGTGTGGACTTTGTAAAAACATAAATGACAGAAAGATGTATGGCATAGAAAGTGAAAATCTTTAAATCCTACATTTTAGATATAGTTATTGTTAACAATGAAAATTCCACATGTAAAGAATGCAGATTACCTAAAATCTCTTAAATATGAAATTTCTATTTTGTCCTTAAAAATCTGTAGTTTTTGGAATAAAACATAAAGGATTTTTTCTACAACATACAGTTCAAATTAGTTCATTGTGATTAGAAAATATGCAGATAATGGCATCATAAGGCGGAGTTGTATTGACTTATAAGCAAAATCCAATGCAAGATGAACAGCAATAAGAGAATCGTAGAGATGTCTTAAATGTAACCTTCAGCAGGAGAGGAAAAAGGCCTCGATACTGCAGTTACGGCATTATCAACAGGATCCATTTTTATCATTCTTTAATAAAATTAGATATAAACATATATACCAGGGATACTTGCCATGAAAGGGACATCCTCAGCCTAGCAGGGCACTGGACTTATAGCAGGTTATACTGCCTTCCATGCCTATCTTAATACCCACTCCAGTTCCTCAGAGCTCCACTTCTGTCTTCACTGTCTCAGTAACTGCATTTCCACTCTGTTCTATTTGTGTGTGTTATGGGTTGAATTGCGGTTCCCTCAAAATTCATTGTTGATTGTGACCTTATTTGGAAACAAGATTGTTGCAGATGTAATTAGTTCAGATGAGGTCATTAGGGTAGGGCCTAATCCAATACAACTGATGAGCTTACAAAAAGGGTAAATTTGGGAACAGACACACACACAAGGAGTACTCCATGTGAAGATGAAGGCAGAGATCAGAGTGATGCTTCTATAGCCAAGGAATGCCAAAGATTGCCAGCAAACCACCAGAAGTTAGGCAAGATGCATGGAACAGCTTCTCTCTTAATCTCAGATTTCTAGATTTCTAACCACTAGAACTGTGAGGCAGTAAATTTCTTTTGTTTAAGCCACTCAATTTGTGATACTTTGTTATGGCAGCCCTAGCAAATTGATACAGTGTATTTTTAATAGCCGTTTAATCTCCAGTTTCCTTAAGCAGCCCATCTGGGTAATTCAAGTTATCTCCCTAGGTACTAATTATTCCATTTTTTAATATGTTGGTTCCTAACTTTCATAATTTTTGAGTTGCCTGTCCTAACACAAATTTTCTCATAAGTCCTGTTACTTCTAGCTGCAATTTTGTGAAAATGTGCATTCTTTACTCCAACCACTTACTAAGAAAAATTTCAAACACACTCTAAATTGAAAGAGTTACTTAGAGAACACCTCACACTTGTTGCTAATACTCCACAATTGTTAATATTATGCTATATTTATTTCATTGCATTCCTCTTTGTCTGTCCGTCAATTTATCTTAATATTTGGATGTGTGTAAAAGTAAAATGAAGATTTACATATCAACAATAAACACTTTATCATGCATATCATTCACTGGAGTCCAATATTAGTCTACAGTTATTTTCTAGGAAAAAATTACTTAGAGTTAAATGCAGAAACTCCAGTGCACAATTAGACGAGCTTTGGCAAGTATGTGTACCTGTGTAACCCAAATCTCCATCAAGTTATAGAACATTATCATTGTTTCAGAAAGTTTCATAATGCCGTTTATGAATTAGTTTTGAACACCCCGGAACCAGAGATCACAACTGCTCTCATTTGTTTTTTCATAGAATAATTTTGCCAGTGCAGGAACCTCATGTAAATGAAGCCATACAGTGTGTATTCTTTTGTGCAGAACTTATGTTGTCTAGCATACTCTTTTTGAAATTCACACATGTTATTTTATTATCAGTAGCTCTTTTCTTTTTATTGACAAGTAGTATCTCATTTTGCAAATATATCACGGTTTCTTTACTCATTCTCCTATTGATGGATGACTGTGCTATTGCCAGTTTTTACTGTTAGAAATAAAGCTGATATACACATTCTTACTTCCGTAATAAAAATGTTGTGAGAATTTTTTCCAAAGCTGTTGTAGCATTTGATGTTCTCACCACTCATGTATGGGAATTCCATTTGTTCTATATCCTTGCCCACATTAGGTGACATACTTATTTTAATATCAGCCATTCTTTTGAATGTGAAATGGTATCTTGTTATGGTTTGAATTTGCCTTTCTGTGATGTCTGATGATGAGAATACATTTTCAGGTGTTTATTAATCATTCATATTTCTTCCTTTGTAAATTGTCTGTTCAAATATTTTGTCATTTTTCAAAAACTTGACTTTTTGTTTTGTTATTGAATGCAAAAATATACCTATATATTTATAGCATATCCATCCACCTACCCACTGGACACAAATATTTTGTTAGAGTCACTTTTTGTGGATATTTTCTCCTGATCTGTGGTTTTCCTAGTCTTTTTCTTAATAATATCTTTTGATTAGCAGTGGGTTTTTAATTTTGGTGTCTATTTTTTACATTGTTTCCTTTATTACTTTTCTTTCTGTGTCCTAAGAAACTTTTGTCTGTACCAAGATTATGAAAATATACTCCTATGTTTTCTTCTAGAAGGTTTGTAATTTTAGTTTTTTAAAAAAAAATTTTCAGTAGTTGTAAAAAATGAGACAGAGAGATCTTGTGTACTCTTTACTCAATTCCCCGCAATTGTATATCTTACAAAACTATAGTGAAGTATCACAAATACAATATTGATATTTACAGTCAAGATACAGAAAAGTTCCATCCTGACAGGGATCCCTCAGGTTATGCTTTTATAGTGACACACACTTCCCTCTTACCCCCATTCCATCCTTACCTCGTGGCAACAATTAATCTGTTCTCAATTTCTATAATTTTATCATTTCAAGAATGTGCTGTAATTGGAATTATGCAGTATGTAAACTTTGGGGATTGTCTTTTTTCACTCAGTATAATTCCCTGGAGATTCATCAGATTTGTTGCTTTGTTATTGCTGAATAGTATTTCATGGTATGGAAGTATCATGGTATGTTTAATCATTTACTTATTAAAAGACGTTGGAGTTGTTCCCAGCTTTTGACTAATATGAATACAGCTTCTGTAAACATTCATGTACTTGTATCTGTGTGAGCATGAGTTTGTTTATTTCTCTGGGATAAATCTCTACTGGTGCAATTGCTGGGTTGTGTAATGGTTTCATGTTTTCCAGAGATACTCTGTCATTTTACACTTCCACTACAATATGTACTCTTGACACTATTCCACTGATAGATATTTGGTTTACAAATATTTTCTTCCAGCCTGTAGCTTGTTTTTACACCCTTTTGATGAGGTCTTGAACAGAGCAAAAGATTTTAATTTTGACAAAGTCTAATTTAGCAATTTTTCCCTTTATGGATCACCCATTTAGTGTCAAGTCTAAGAACTTTTGTTTGCCCCTAAATTCCAAAGATTGTCTCCTATTTCTTTTTTCTAAAATTTTTATAGTTTTACATTCTGCGTTTAAGTCGATGAACTATTTTGGGTTAAGATTTGTCTAAGATGTGGCATTTTGGTCAAGGTTAATTTTTTGCCTGTGGATGTCCTATTGCTCCAGGATCATTTGTTAAAAAGGCTGTCTTTCATCCATTGAACTGCTTTTGCATCTTTGTCAATAGCTGGGCATATTTGTGTCAGTCTATTTCTGAGTCCTCCATTGTGTTCCATTGAACTATGTGTCTATCCCTCCATCCAGAAGGGACAGATGTATAACACATAGTCTTGGTTACCGTAGCTATGCAATAAGTCTTGAACTTCAGTAGACTGATTCCTCCTGCTTTATTCTTCATTTTCAAAATAGTTTTAGTTACACAAGTTCCTTTGCTTTCCCATATAAAATTTAGAATAACTTTGTCTTCATCCACAAAAAATTTTGCCAGGTTTTGATAGCATTAAATCTGTATAACAATTTGAAAAGAATTGACATGTTTACTGAAATTGGAAGACTGAAATGAGTCTTCCAATTCATGATCACTGTATTTCTTTCCATTTATTTAGATTCTTTTTGATATCTCTGATCAGCATTTTTTAGTTTTCAGCATACAAGTCCTGTACATGTTTTGTTGAAATTGCACCTAAGTGTTTCATTTTCATGAAAGATTATAAGTAATATGTTTAATTTCAGTGTCCAGGTTTATTTCTAGTATACAGAAATACAATTGATTGCTGTATGTTTACGTTGTATCCCTATGACCTTGCAAAACTCACTAATTAGTTCTAGGTTTTTCTCTTCTTTGAAATTATTTAAATAAACAATCATGTCTTTTGCATATAGGGACAGTTTTATTTCTTCCTTTCCTATTACATAAATAAATATTTGAAAAGTGTCATTGAGATATAATGCACTTTTATTATAGGCAGAGCTGACCATCAAAAAACAGACATTTGTAGTATAGGATATGGGATGGTTACTTTTATGTGTCAGTTTGGCTAGGCTATACCCAGTAGTTTGGTCAAACACTAGTCAAGGTGTTGTTCTGAAGGAATTTTGTAAATGTGATTAACATCTACCATTAGTTGACTTTAAGTAAATGAGATTACACTCAATAATGGGAATACCTCATCCAATTGGTTGAAGGCCTTAGAAGCAAAAACTGAGATTTCCTGGGGAAAAGGAAATTCTGCCTCAATATTTCGGCAAAGAAATTCTTCCCAAGTTTCAGACTGATGGCATTCCCTACAGATTTCAGACTCAAGATTACAATATCTGGCCTGTTTGACTTTCCAGCTTGCTGGCCTGCCTTGCATATCTCAAACTTGATAGCCCTCACATTTATATGAGCCAATTGCTTAAAATAAATCATATCTGTCATGGTTCTTCAGAGAAACAGAACTATTGGTTCTGTCTATCTGTCTGTCTATCTATCTATCTACCTATCTATCTATCTATCTATCTATCTGTCTATAATCTATCTGACTGATACAGGTTTTGGTACCGGGAATAGGGCGAATGTATTTTACACGTGGGAAGGACATGAATTCATGATTTTTGGGGGACCAGAAAGTGGACTGTTTTGAGTTTAATTATGTCTTCCAAAAAGATATGTTGAATCCTTAACCCTGGTACCAGTGATTGGCACCTTATTTGGAAATAATCTTTCAGATGTTATTAAGTTAAGATAAGGTCATTAGGGTGGGCCTTAATCCAATATGATTGGCTTCTTTGTAAGAAGAGAAAAAAAGCCACGTGAAGATAAAGACACACAGGGAGAGTGCCATGTGATGACATAGGCAGAGATTGGAGTGATGCAGCTGCAAACCAAGGAACTACAAGGATAGATGGCCACCACCTGAAGCCAGGAAGATGCAAGGAAAGGAGTCTACCCAGAGTCTCAAAAGGACCATGGCTCTGTTGACACCTTGATTTCAGACTAGCCTCTGGAATTGTGAGAGAATAAATTTCTGTTGTTTTAAGCTACTCAGTTTTTGGTAGTTTGTTGCAGCAGCTCTAGGAAACTAATACAGGGGCTATGCATAAATAATTTTCTTGGATTGAGAGACAGGAATTTAAAAGTGAAATACATATTGAAAAGGTAACACATGTATTAGAACATTTATGTTAAAAATATACACACATACACACACACACACACACATACACCTTGTTTTATATAATGGGGAGTATTTCTCAGGATGATTTCATGTGTTTAATGCCTAATTCTTGACAATTACTTAAGAATAATGTGAAGATATTTATAAAATTTCAAATAAAATGTCAATATCTCTTATTAGTTTGCTGTTCCTTCTTCCTTATGATGATTTATAAGTCAAAAATACATTGATCAAAAGACACAAAAAAGACAGGCGTGCATTTATTTTTCTGCCCACAACCAGTATTGCCTTCCACCTCTGCCCTCCAATAGACCAGTTAAGCAATTGTCAATTATTTCATTAAGTGTAATTAATATGGTTAGATAGAAGTTACCAGTTCTATAGAATTATGCCATTTTCAACAGGTTTTAGAAACCTTTCATGTATTTCTTTCCACACTATAATTCTCTTTTCTCTGAAGCCATAAAATTTCTTTCTGTTCTTTGAAGGGCCCTAACAATCTAGTTCCTTAACCTGCCTGCCTCCTAAGGACTCATGCATGAGGCAGAATGGCCTAAAGATAAGACAAAAGGATGACGTATAATGACAATTAATTCAGACCTCAACAAACTTCCTAGGAATTTCAGGTAAAGATAGTCATTTAAGTACATAAATTCATTTTTACTCCCTTTTTACACTGAATAAATGACAATAATTAAGGAAATTTTTTTAAAAGGCATAAACACATAATGGCATATTGAATTGGAGAGGATGTTACAGCACCATTTGGAAAGCTGCTCTGGAGGGACAAGTGATAAGTCACTTAGTAAACCTACAGAAGCTAGACTCTAAACAAATAGTAAGATCTGAGAAGCATCTGATATATACTGCAGAACTATCAAAAGGCTGAAGAAGTGGTATCTATAGGTAGCTCACAGATCCCTCCTCTATTCTACACAGATGCGCAATTGTCCCCTCACTCGCTCTGGCAGAAGATCAGAAGCTTATTGTTTTGTGTGGGTTAACCAGAAGGACTTATTTTTTTTTTCTTTTTGTGAGGAAGATCAGCCCTGAGCTAACATCCATGCCAATCCTCCTCTTTTTGCTGAGGAAGACTGGCCCCGAGCTAACATCCATACCTGTCTTTCTCTACTTTATATGGGACGCCGCCACAGCATGGCCTGACAAGCGGTGCGTCAGTGCGCGCTGGGGTGCCAAGTGCGCACTCTTAACTGCTACACCACTGGGCCAGCCCCCAGAAGGACTTCTGGATGGAAGAGGCTGGGAGCAAGATTAGAATATTTTTCTCTTGGAAATGTGGCCTACATAGAACAGAAGATGTAAACATATTGATATTCAGAATTCCTCCGAGTAAACAGCCTGAGTAAACCATACCATAGTGAAGTTCAGGGTTGGCAAGCCTCATACATGTTTTCATAGATTCAAACAGATTTTTAACCCCTTACTCGTGAACATACAACCAAGGAACACTGGAGTTGAAAACAAATGAATAAACATAAAGCCACTTGAAGGAAATAGAATTTAAACAGATAAGCCAATTTCTAAAATAAAAATTACCATTAATAGGCAGAAAGAAAAGAAAAGAAAGAAATCTATTAAATGACAGAATATTATAAAAAAGTGGTTTTTTTAGAAAAAGAAGTCTTGGGAATTAAAAATATTATAGAAAATTAAACAACTCAGACCAGACGTGATGGGAAACAAAGTTAAAGAAAGTAGAGAAAAAAATATATATATATGGGAAAAGATAACAAATAAAGAGATAAGGCAACTAGTAGATTAGGCAAGGAGATCCAATATCTAAATAATAAGAGTTTTAAAAGAGATAAGAGACAAAACAAAAGGGAGGAAGCCATCCAGGAAATAACCCAAGATCTGCCCAATGATTGTCTAGAGTGTTGGATGAAGTAACTTTATCCCCAAGTATATCACTGTGAAATTTCAAAACACAAGGGATAAATAGAAAAACAACAGCTTCCGGAAATAAAAGAAAGTGCAGGTGACATACAAAGATTTAGGAATCAGGATGACTTTGTTCTTCTAAACATCACCACAGAAGTTAGAAATTGATGGAGTAATGCCTTCAAAATTCTGGAGGATAGTATTTTCCAATTTAGAATTTTGTACCAATCAAATGTGCAATTAGAGTATAGATTTTTTTCAGAATGTATCAAAATGTACGTTTTTTCAGGAAGCTACTTAATGTGCTCTACCAAAATGAGGAAGTAAACCAAATAAAAGTAAGACATCTTTATGATATCATACAGAATATTTACACTCTCCTAAAACTTCTCTGTGCTTCATCTATTCATTTCCCCACCCCAACCCCTGGCAACCATTGATCCTTTTACTGTGTCTACAGTTTTGCCTTTCCTGTAGTTGTTATCATAGAGTATGTAGCCTTTTTAGATTGGCTTCTTTCACTTAGTAATATCCATTTAAGGTTTTTCCATGTCTTTTCATGGCTTGATAGCTCAATTATTTTTAGCGCTGAATAATATTCCATTGTCTGAATTTGCCCTAGTTTATTTACATGTTCACCTACTAAAGTACATCTTGTTTGCTTCCAAGTTTTGGCAAGTCTGAATAAATGTCCATGGGATCTGTAGTGTCCCCTCTTTCCTTTCTTTTTTTTTTTTTTTTTTTTTTTAAATACAGCTAATTCTTCTTTTTTTTTTTTTTTAAAGACTTTATTTATTTATTTTTCCCCCAAAGCCCCAGTAGATAGTTGTCTATCATAGCTGCACATCCTTCCAGTTGCTGCATGTGGGACACGGCCTCAGCATGGCCGGAGAAGCGGTGCGTCGGTGCGTACCCGGGATCCGAACCCAGGCCGCCGGCAGCGGAGCACACACACTTAACCACTAAGCCATGGGGCCGGCCCCCCCTCTTTCCTTTCTAATATTGGTAATCTGTGGCCTCTCATGTTTTCTTAGTTAGCCTAGCTAGAGGCTTATCAATTTTATTGATCTTTTCCAAGAACCAGCTTTTGGTTCCATTGATTTTCTCTTTTGATTTCCTGTTTTCAAATTCATTGATTTCTGCTCTAAGTCTTACTATTTCTTTTCTTCACTTACTTTGGCTTTAGTTTGCTCTTCTTTTTCTAGTTTCCTAAGGTGGATACTAGATTATTAATTTTTGATCTTTCTTCATTTATAATATATGCATTCAATGCTATAAATTTCTCTCTAAGCACTGCTTTCACTGCACCCCACAAATGTTGGTAAGTTGTGTTTTCATTTTAATTATAGTTGTTTTAAATTTCCAGTCTGATAATTCCGACATCCCTGCCATGTCTGGTTCTGATGCTTGCTCTATCTCTTCAAATTGTGTTTTTTGCCTTTTGGTATTGTAAGTGGGCATAAGTGAGGCCATCTTGTTACACTAAATGGCCCCAGCCCCCCTCCTCTGTGTGACTACTCGTTGTGCTGCACGTACTCCAAAAAGTTCACATGCTCTCTTGATTTATGGCTTCCGCTTAAGTATGTACTCCCCAATAGCTTGATAAATTAAAAACTTTGTTCTATGTGTTTCTCTCCAGGAACAGACTGACCACAGGCGGGAAACACACCTACAAGGTATCCATCACAGCTGACAGAAGAAAGGAACAATGTAATGCCTGGGGCCCATCCTGCCTGCAGACCAACATCCCTGTACCCCCTCCTCACTGCCTATTTTCCCTGTATAACTACCTCAAGATTCTGTAATCTTTGACGATGATTTTTGAGACATTTGTCATCTGACTTCTGATTTGCCGGCTAATCTAATTAAACTTCTTTTCTCGAGCTCTAACTCATGATTAATTGGTTCAGATCGTGGCGAGCAGAATGAGCACATTGTTCAGTATCAGTATGGCTTGTAGCTTTTTCTTGATTGCTGGACATGATATACTGCATAAAAGGAACTGCTGTAGGGGCTGATCCCCTGGCTTAGCGGTTAAGTGCACATGCTCTGCTACTGGCGGTCCGGGTTCAGATCCTGGGCGCACACCGATGCACTGCTTGTCGGGCTATGCTCAGGCGCCATCCCACATATAGCAACTAGCAGGATGTGCAACTGTGACACACAGCTGTCTACTGGGCCTTTGGGGAGAAAAAGGGAAAAAAAAAAAAGAGGAGGATTGGCAATAGATAATAGCTCAGGGCCCGTCTTCCTCAGCAAAAAGAGGATTGTAGTGGATGTTAGCTCAGGGCTGATCATCCTCACATAAAAAAAAAAAAAAAGGGAACTGCTGTAAATAGGCCTTAGTAAAGTAGTGATGAGATGTGGGGGGAGGAGAAGTGTTCTGTAGTCCTATGACTATAGGTCTCAGTCTTTTAGTGAGCTTATGCTTCTGGACTGTGAACTTCACAAAAGTTTCTCAGTTTTTTTCTCCCCACTTAGGTGGGACAGGACAGCTAGAGTGAGCTGGAGTTGGGTATTTCCCTTCCCCAAGCCTTAGCAGGTCAGGCTTTGGTTAACTAGTTCCCCACGAGGGCAGGCCTAAGTTAAGGAGAACAGAATACCTGTGCTCTGGAGTATTTCAAAATAGTTCCTTTTTCCCTCCCCCTACTTTAAGCAGGAGAGGATTTTTCTCTGATATTTACTATGGTAACCTGGTCAAGCTCCTGGAGGTAAAACTCATTCTATTGTTTGGTCCTTCTTATGATGGAGTGCCCCTGGAGTTCACAGTCCAGAAGCATAAGCTCACTAAAAGACTGAGACCTATAGTCATAGGACTACAGAACACTTCTCCTCCCCCCACATCTCATCACTACTTTACTAAGGCCTATTTACAGCAGTTCCCTTTTTTTTTTTTTTTTATGTGAGGATGATCAGCCCTGAGCTAACATCCACTACAATCTCAGAATTGTCCTCATTGAGACTCCAGGAATTTCTTATTACGATTCAGGTTTTCATACTCTGGCACTGGTTCCCTTGTGAATTTATGCATCAGTAAGCCACAACTCCCTATACAGTAGTCTCCATTTATCCTCAGTTTCAGTTTCCAGAGTCCTGTGGTCAACTGCAGGCTGAAAATATTAAATGGAAAATTCCAGAAATAAACAATTTATAAGTTTTAAATTGCATGCCATTCTGAATAGCCTGAGGAAATCCTGCACATTCCTGCCCCGTCCCATCCAGGATGTGAATTGTCTCTTTGTCCAGTGTATCTACACTGTAAATGCTACCACCCCTTAGTAGGCAACTCGGTTATCAAATCACCTATCATGGTATCACAGTGCTTGTGTTCAAGTAACCCTTATTTTACTTAATAATGTCTCCAAAGTGCAAGAGTGGTGATGCTGGCAATTCAGATATAACAAAGAGAAGCTGTAAGTGCTTCCTTTAAGTGAAAAAGTAAAAATTCTCGACTTAAGGAAAGAAAAAAATTGTATGCTGAAGTTGCTAAGATCTATGGTAAGAATGAATCTTCTATCCATGAAATTGTGAAGAAGGAAAAAGAAATTTGTGCAAGTTTTGCTGTTGCACCTCAAATACGTATGTCTAGGAAAGAACACAGTATACACAGGATTTGGTACTCTCCGTGTTTTCAGGCATCCACTGGGGGTCTTGGAATACATCCCCTGCAGAGAAGGGGGGACTACTGTATTCATCTGACTCTCCAATCTTGGGGATACACAAGCAATCTGTCCTGTGTCCTCCCCTCTCTTACAGATCCAAGAAGAGTTGTTGACTCTACAGTCTGTTCAGCTTTCTACTTGTGGTTGGGACAGAAGGGTGACTTCCAAGCTCCTTACATACAGAACCAGAAACCCTGTCAGGTAGTTTTTGATATTTCTTTCTACATTCCAAAAGAGACTTTTGTTTAAAGTTTTCTTTCTTTACTGGGGCCACTTTTGGTAAATAATTTTTCTAGGAAATTATCTATTTCATCTAGGTTTTCAAATATGAAAGCTCAAAAATGTCCCTTAGAATTTTATTTTCTCCATTTGTCACATTTTTCTCGTTATTTCTTCTTTTGTGCAATTGTATTTCTCTTTCTTTCTTCAGGATTAGGTGAAACCTAATGGTTTCAGTTATTAATTACTTTTTTAATTTTATCATTAGTTTCTCGTTTAATCTTTTTCTTTTTTCTTTCTTTACTTTATCTTTATTTTGGTTTGTCACTTGTTATCTTTCTAGCTTTTTGAGTTCATCATTTGTTTTATTTTTCAAAATTTTTTATTTTTATGTGTGTACATATTTAAGGCTATGAGTCTTCTGCTATTCACTGTTTTAATAATATTCAAAAGACACTGTTTTTAGTGTTTTCATAATCCCTATTGTAAATAAATTCTGTAACTTATTTTTTTATTTTCTCCTGCAGCTAATTTTTAATGAAATGTTTTCTTTTCCTTTAATATGATAGTAATTTTCAGTTTTATTTTATTATAATCAGTGAATGTTGCTTATATTGACTCTACTTTGCAAAAGTTATTGAGAATTTCTTAAAAGAAAAATGTGGAAAATTCTTAGGAATATTCCATGTGTGCTTGAGAAGACTGTATATTCTTTAAATTTTAGTTTATACTTAGAAGATTTACTTATTGATTATGCTGTTTAGTGCTTAAATATCTTTACTTATTCTTTAGCCAATTGACCAATTATGTACTGATAGTGGTGTAAAAAATTCTACTTATGGGGTTGGCCCGGTGGCGTAGCAGTTAAGTGCGCGCACTCTGCTGCTGGCGGCCGAGGGTTTGGATCCCGGGCGCTCACCGATGCACTGCTTGTCAAGCCACGCTGTGGTGGCGTCCCACATAAAGTGGAGGAAGATGGGCATGGATGTTAACCCAGGGCCAGTCATCCTCAGCAAAAATAGGAGGATTGGCTACAGATGTTAGCTCAGGGCTGATTTTCCTCACCAAAAAAAAAAAAATTCTTCTTATATCCATGTCTCTTGATCTATTTCTTCTTTCATTTCCTGTATTCTCTGCTCTTTGAAGGTGTTATTTGGTGCATAGATATCCAAAATTCTTATCATTGTGAATTTTAGTCTTTAGAATTATGGAATATCTACCTTTTCTTTCTAGTGCTTGATTTTTTGCTTTAATTCTTCCTTGTGCGATATCAGGATTGCATTGGTTTGATATTATTTTTTCCATCTTTTTATTTTTTTCCATTTTTAAAGATAAAATTTACATAGCATAAAATTCACCTTATTGATTGTAGAGTTCTACTAATTTGGGTAAATGCATACTGTTGTGTAGCTGCCACCACAATCAAGGTATTGAACAATTTTTTTATCACTGCAAAATTCCCTCATGTCCTTTTGTAATTCAACCGTCTCATGATCTCTAGCCCTTGGAAACCACTGATATATTTTCAGATTCTATATTTCCCTTTTTTAAGGAGGTCATATAAGTGGAATCATGTGGTATGTCACCTATTGTCTGACTTTTTTCATTTAGCACATAGGTCAGCAAACATTTTCTGTGAAGAACCAAATAGTATTTGTAGCTTTGAGAGCAATATAGTCTCTGTAACAACTATTAAACTTTGTCAGTGTAGCTTGAAACAGACTTAGACAATAGGTAAATGAATGGTGTGGCCAGATTTGGCCCCCAGAATATCAGATTTAGCTTATGGATCACAGTTTGCCAACTCCTGATTAGTATAATGCATTTAAGATCCATCTATGTTGTTACGTATTTCAATGGTTTGTTATTTCCTATTGCTGAGTAATATTCCGTTATATGGATGTATCAAAGTTTCTTTCTTTATATCTATTCACAAATTTAAGGACACCCAATTGTTCTGTAACCCTGTCACCACTTGGAATAGTCAACTGTTCTTATTTTTAGCAATCCTAATCAGTGTGTAGTGGTATATTACTGTTCATTTTAATTTACTTTATCTAATGCCTAGTGATGTTGAGTATCTGTCATATGCTTGTTTGCTATCTGTACAGGCATACCTAGGAGATATTGGAGGTTCAGTTCCAGACCACCACAATAAAGTGAAAATTGCCATAAAGCTAGTCACACAAATTGTTTGGTTTCCCAATGCATATAAAAGTTATGTTTAGGGGGCTGGCCCAGTGGCATAATGGTTGAGTTCACGTGCTCCACATCCATGGCCCAGGGTTCACAGGTTTGTATCCTGGGTGTGGACCTAGGCACCGCTTGTCAAGCCATGCTGTGGCAGGTGTCCCATATAAAGTAGAGGAGGATGGGCATGGATGTTAACCCCGGGCCAATCTTCCTCAGCAAAAAGAGGAGGATTGGCAACAGATGTTAGCTTGGGGCTAATCTTCCTCACCAAAAAAAAAAAGTTATGTTTACACAGTATGATAGTCTATTAAGCTTGCAATAGCATTATTCTAAAAAAATAATGTACATGCCTTAATTAAAAAATACATCATTGCTAAAAAAATGCAAATGTTGTTGGAAAAATGATACCAGCTAATTCACTTGTCAGCTGGAATAAAATTAACCTTTGTCAGTAAAGAGCACTCAATGAACCCTGGAAGAGAAAGAGTCTCTTCTTGCTTCCCATGTGTGCTCTCTTAACTTACTATGTGTGGCAGTAAGCAGTGTGCAGTAGCTCCCCGTGGAAACTTCCCCCAGCACACTAGATCACAGCATCTTAATACCTCACCCCAGGGAGTGGTGAGTTGTACTTGTACCACTTCCCTGTTGACGGCTTTCCCTTGAAGCCCAACGGGTGATTTCCACAGCACAACACCTCTCCATATATGTCATCCTCCACCATCCTGGAAGGTGGATTCCCAGAAAGTTCCACAAGCACAGATCCTCTACAGAACAACCCTGCTATTTGGTTGTCTATAACCTTACTCTCTCCAGCAAGGTCTAGGTGACAACCCTTGGAGGCAGGACCCCTCTCCCAGATTTGTTCTTTCATTAGGTTCTTTGACTTAGCCCTACGGGTCGTGGCTGCTTGTAATATGTGCTCTTCTTGTATTCTTTAGAGTTCTCTTTATAACAGCCAATCTCCCATTATGCTAATCCCCTGTTGTATAGTTCATAATTCTTTCATTATTAAATGCTAAATTATTATGTAGTTTCTGTCTCCTGACTATATCCTGAGAAGTTCAACTGATAATTTCTTATTGATTGCCAGACATTGTGTGCGAAAAATTATAGAAATTTTGGATGATGTTATCTTCCTTCAGAGAGATCTGAATGTTCTTCTGGAAGGCTTATAGTATAGGGAAGTGTCATAAAAGATGCATACAAAATATATATAACAAAATGTCAGGTTGTGCTAAGGGGTAGAAGAAAAATTAAATAGGGCAAGGAGATATAAAGAAACAGAGTGTTTGACCTTTTCAATAGGCTGATCAAGGAATGCTTCGTTGAGGAGTGTCAAAAGAGCAGATACTTGAACGATGGAGTAATAATATTCCTGAAAAAAGAACAGCAAATGGAAAAGCCCTAAAGAAGAAAGTGTACAGATAATATAGGATACAATAGACAAGAGAGATAGACACAAACAATAAAGTCAGAAAAGCTGGTGGGCCCCGGATCCCACAGGGTTAGGCCATATGAAAGCCTCTCTTAACTATCTTAGGGTTCCCTCCCATCTCTTTGAAACCATCCTTCTGTTTTGCTTTACTTTTTGCAACGTAAAATTAATATGAAATTAATACAAAGAAGTAGCATTTTTAGATAATTAGTGCTAGACCTCAAGTACCAATAACACAGTGAAACACACAGTACCAAAAACATACAGTGAAACTCTGCTGTCACAGTGTCTTCGTTTGGTTTCCCCCTAAATCAGAGCCTGAAACAAAGACTCAGGAGCAGGTAGTTTATTTAAGCAGCTGTTACTTGGCAGGAGGAGAGAGAGAATTGGAGAATAAAACAAGGAAGAAATAAGAGAAAATAAAATGTCGTTAAAGAGCTAGTTGCTTATTTGGACAACTGGATTCAGTCTCACTGGGGAACCATTATAAATGTCTCAAGAGGCTGAGAAATGTATATACCAATTTTGCCCAGGAGTGCCTCCCAACCTCCCGCTGCCCTCCACCCACCCACATACCCAGTGTGTTAAATCTCCTGCACTTCTAGATCACCCTGCATGAATTTCAGCAAGATTCCATGGTTTGGGGAAAACTCTGAGGCAAAAAAATTGGAGAGACTTGGCAGGTTTTTAAGGTGGATTCCTTTTCCCCAGCATGGGAATTATTCAATACAGTTGCAGGTAAAATGAGAGTTGGGCTGAGGAACTATGGCATGGGGCACAAAAATGTATCCATTACAAATGATAAGTAGGGTTCACAAAGTGTAAAACTTAAACACGTGGTTGTGTTATTGCCAGGTTAGTGAAATGAACTAGTGAGACTTGTGCAAGTAACTGGCTGGGAGTTCTAAGCGTTTGGCTGAGCTATCTAAAATTGCAGTCCTGCCTGCAATTTCTAGCTACCCAGTAGTGGTTTTCTGTTTTGAATTAAATATTAATGGGAAAATTCTGAGTTTTCCAGCTGGCTGAGATTTAAAGGCGAATATCATCAATCCTTTTGAAATCTTCTTAAAACTTGTTGATTTCCAAATATTGGCATCCTGTTGGGATGGCATACTGTTTACCTTCTTCACGTCACCTTCCCTATCTCTCTACATTGTGCCCACCCATCCTCGAACCCCACAGCACAAGATACTTGGACGAGGGTTGGATGGAGAGTCCCAGCCAAACCAATTATATACAAATTTGTACTGTTACAAGACAGGTTATTCTGGTGTTTACTACAGCTTGCATTGAAAATATAAATTCATTGCATTGCATTTAGAGCATCTCTCTAAAAGTTATTTTCAAAATTGGGAACAGTAAAGATATTTTTACATTTACTTGATAATCTGAGATCATCACTATTAAATCCACATTGGTGATATGCTTTTTTTTTTTTTTTTTTTTGCTGAGGAAGACTGTCCCTGGGCTAACATCCATGCCCATCTTCCTCTACTTTATATGGGACTCTGCCACAGCATGGCTTGACAAGCACTGCATGGGTCCATGCCCAGGATCCAAACCCATGGACCCCAGGCCACCAAAGCGGAACGCACAAACTTAACTGCTAGGCCACCAGGCTGGCCCCTGCTATTGTTTTTTGATGCCATCTGGTGATTGTATTCATATAATATCTGACTTAAGATTTTTTTAATTTTTAAAAAAATTTTACATTTTATTTTCTAATTTATAATTTTTATCTTCTTCTCCATCAATTTCTAGTTTTTCTTTTTGTTGCTCAAGCTATAATCATCATTGGAAGACTCTTTCTTTGCTAAGTTTTTTGAGGTTGAAAAGCAGGTGAACAATAAATAAATGGTACATTTGCTACGGATCTAAATGAAAGCATTTTGACAGATATCTTAGGTACTCAGGAGCCTGTTTCTCTTTTGTTGGTTTATTGGTATTATTCCCCAACCAAAACCTTGTTTGTTTGTTAACCAAGATTCCTCAGAAAAATAAAAGCTGGGTAAATTTCCATGATTCAAACTTTTATTGTGTTAGCTTGTTGTTGTTTTTTTTTTTTAATTTTTAAACTGTTGTATTTTTGAATATATCATACTTCATTTTTTGGTGTTTTCTCTTCCTAACCTTGTCACCCTTCAAGAACACACACACACACACACACACACACACACAAATTTTAAATTTACTCTTACAAATAATACATAAATGAATATACATATTCTTTCAGATAAAACTAGCATTATCAAAAATATTTACAAAAAATAATGTATCCCTCCATTGTTTCAGGACTGAACATGTTGAATTTATTCTTCCCAAGGAAATAATAATTTCCTACTATCTATCATACACAGAAAAATAAAGTTTTCCACAATTTAGATCCAAGAGTCACCTCACATTTATTAAATACTTCCACATATATCATTGCCTTTCTTTTCCACAACAAGCCTATGAAGTAGAGGATTAAGTACCTTACCCATGTTCACATACTTATTTAGTCACTGGCATAGTCAAGGATCATTTGAGTACATTTCTAATCAAAATTACATTTCTAAATTTTCTTGAAGGAACTATGTCTTTGCAAAGCCATTTTTTTTTTTTTTTTTTTTTTACAGTTGCAGCCTCTTCCATTTGACTCCCAAAAATAAGGTGTCATGGAGGGGTGAAGCCTTGCCATTTTATAGGAAGGTATAAAATGTAAATGGTCTCACTTGCAGGGAAAATTTTATTTTTTTTTTAGTACACCTGCATTAATTCCATCATCTAATTACATCTGATATATAATATTCTATTTCTTACTTCAGTAAATTCTATTTCCAGTAAGTGCCAAGATATTGTATAAAGCAGATTTTGAAAATAATGGCTGTGGGGTTAGATTTTCTAACAAGGAAAAAGCTACATTCATCTCTTTATACACACCATAACCAACAAAATGTTTTAAAAACCACTTTTTTTTTGCTAATGTAAAATAAAACAAAACAATTACAAAGTCTTTGGACTAACTTCACTTTATTTCCTTTGAAATTCATTTGCATGTACTGAAAAGACATAAACACAAAATCAAGCAGCCACAGAATTCACTGGCTCAAAAAAAAGATTTTCTGCATCTATTTAAGGTTATGATTTTAAAAATATATACATGCAAATTTTAAAATGTTTGAGAAGGGACACAATTTTAAAATATTCTTTTGAGGACTATATGATCAAAAACTTTAAAAGTAGCTGCCCTTCAGTACCATGTGTTGATTTTTCCTGCCCTTTTAAAAGCAGGTAGAATTAAAGGTTTGTGACTATTTTCTATTCTCCGTTAGCAAAATCCCTTATTTGAAATAAAGGACCAAAATAAACAGCATATAAATATCCTTTTTTGAAATCATCATCTGATTACAAAGAATATATGCTTGATTTTTATGTTGCAATAAAATAAAAGAGGCTGTTATTGGAAATACTCACAGATGTAGAGTTTCTGCTTTTAATAAACGAGTCAAAGTGCCAGGAAAATTGGGTGAGGCTCCCACAGAAAATAGACTACAAGGCACCAGGAGTTCTTCTGTGCATCCCTTCTCCAGACTCAGGGCAAGAATACAGGGTAAAGTCCTTGCATTTGCGTTTGCTAGGGAGTATTGGATCAGAGAAAACTTTATACTTGCCAGCAGTCCCTGGTGTTCTAGTTTCCTTCTCTGTTGGTTTGATTTGTTATGAAATATTTGAAATACACAAAACATGGAAAGAATAACATAATAAATTCCCATGTGCCTGTCACCCAGATTTAAGAAGTGTTAACATTGTGCTGTATTTGTATTTTATTTTTACAGAAATAAAAGGTTTACCGATACAACTTATACCTACTTTGTCTGCCTGCTCAAACATTCCCTTTTCTTTTTCCTCCAATAGAGGTGGTGCATATTTACGTAATAATACTGTCACTACATATGTACATATGTAAATACATATACAATCTGTACATGTGTATGTACTTATATACATATAAAATATAGAATATTTTGGAGACATTTAGGCTTTGTATAAATTGCATCATACTGTGGTGTTATCTTTCTCCCCATTTTCTTTTTCCTCCTTTAACAATATGCTTTCAAGCAGTGTTGCTTTAGAATACGTGTAGCTCTAGTTCAGTCAATTTATCTCCTGAGTATTATTCCATTTCATGAATTAATGAAAAACAATTTTATTTTCTCATTTTTATTCTTTATTTGTTTTTTTCCATCATTATGTTTGTTTGTTCGTTGTTTAGTTTTGATATTACAAATTGTGTTGCAATGAATACTACCGTCAAATAAAAACAAATTCGGACTGAGAAAGGAGAGCTTTTATTCAGAAGAAAGAAAATTGCGATAGGAAGAACACTCCAATGTCAGAAATCTGTAAGCATCTCAATATCAAACACAAAAAACCTTTCCATTTGATGGGGTAAACAAGGAGAAAGCAGAGATAGGCAAAATCTTTTACGGGGAAGCCGGACGCACAAGGAGAAATGACCAGTAGAGTCTGACAAGCAAAGGGGCTATTTGTGGTCAGTTGAATCCCAGGAAAGGCTGATAAGAGGGGCAGATTCCAGTTCTTTAGTGCTTGCGTGTGCTTAGGGCACACAAAGTTCAGGGGCCTGTAGGGAGGAGAGAAGACTGATTCAACTTTGGTCAAGACAAAGTTGAGGATAAGAAATGGTCAATTGTGAACATTTGGTCAGTCCTCCCTTCTCTTTAAGAGACAAAATCTGTCCTTAGACACTATTAGCGGTGGAATAAGAGTCATTGTGAGGTTGAGGTTGGTCCAAATAGTTTTCAGGGGTAGGATGCCCTTCAGATTCTTATTGGCCTTGAAGGACTACCTCTATAATACAGTGAGGGTGCTGTCAGACTGAGAGCTGGTGGAGAATCTTAGAGATTGAGAATTTAATAAGATATATATGTTGGAATAAAACAAAAAGAATAAGTTTTAAAGGTTGAATAAGTGAGTAAAACAGAGATATGAGGTTTGGAGGAAGCCAGTTGAGAAGATTCCAAGATGTTGGGCCTGAAACATCTTTATTTGGATGGTAGAGTGAGAGTATCAACGGCTATGTGACAAATTTCCTGGTTGATGGTCTGAATGTTTTTGATGATGGCATAGACATCAGAGAAGATTCTGGAAACATACACAGCAGTCTTTTCCAAGCACTGAGCAAGTGCCCCTTCAGAAAGCCAGGATCATGTGCAATACCAGACGATTGTGAAGGACGACTAGAGTCCTGTAGTTCTTTGGCAATGATGTTGGTAGTTCTGGTAATACTGCCCACAGCCATGATATTTCCTAGAGTAGAGCGAGGAAGATGAAGGAGTTCTGATAAACTTCCTAAGTGGCCCACACAATAACAACTCCAGGCACGAAGGTTGTCCATACATGATCTGCTGCAGCAGTCAAGTCTTTTAGATTTACTCTCAATTTCTTACCCTCTTCTTCTAAGACTTCTTGAGAACCTGCTGAGAAAGGAAAATTGCAGCCTCCTTGTGGGGCTGGTATTATGTGCCTAAGTTTGTAGTTGTAACATGTCAGTGTAGATAGTTTGGTTCATCTAGTGCCTGGAAAACTTAGAGGTAATAGAATAGTTCAGGTGAAAAAAGAAGGCAGTCTGGTTAAAAATTTGATAAGCACTAATTAGATTAGCTAGGTAACAGGATCCAGTCCAACTAGCAGGCAGAGACCAATAGACACAAGTATGCCTCATTAGAGCCCAGGGTTCATTAAATAATTGTCCCATGGATTTGCGTCTTCAAATTCATTTGAGCCTTTTTGATAGGGATGTTGTCTCATCCAATTGGGAAGAGGAAAGTGATCAAGTTGTTGCTTACAAAATGAACAGTTCCAAGCATACCACGTAAAATTATGGTTAGGATCATCTAGGTCTATTAGATTCATACGACAAGGCAAGAAATATGTACTTTTGCCTCCCATGGTAATAGTGTATTTGTGGCAAAGTAGGTACATTTGCAAAGTACCTTGCAATACTTAAGGCCCATGAAAGGGTCCTTGGTTACGTTACAGTAGAAGCATAGATTGCCTTTTTTGAAAAGTCTTGAAGTTGAAAGGAGTTCCTTTTGAAATCTAAAATAGAAAGCAAAACGACCCCTGTGTGATGACTCAAAAGATGCCCTGAAATCTGAGACAGGTATAGGAATTTAGGGGAAACCAGAGGCTTCCAAAGGAAAAGGAGTATATAGAGTATATATAGCTATATATAGTATATAGTATACTATATATAGTATAGAGTATATATACTATATATAGTATATATAGCAATCAAAAATAGAGTTGTGAGATTGTGCTACAAATTGAGTGAAGGAATGCCATAGGTTCTAAGATCCTTTCAGGGATGGAGGAATTATTAAAGGCGGAACAGCTAGTGTGAGAGGGGAAGAGATAGTACAATATAAAGCTCATTATGGAAAGTTACAGTTGAAATGTGGAGAATGGATTGCAAGGTGATGAGGAGGGATAGAGAAGGATAGTGAAGCCAAAGAGGACAATAAAAATCATGAGACTAGGAAGAAGTTAAGGGAATTGTAGGAGATTTTGTTCTGGCATCTTGGGGGGAAGCTGACCACCTGTGACATCATCAGCTTGTCTTAAAGCTATCTACCTTGTGGCTCTGTCTGCGTCTGGCGACTCTTGAGAAAGCCTCACTTTAAAGTTTCCATTTGGAGTGGACTTCCACTCAGAGTAGCATTGAAACCTTTCACTTGAGAAACATGAATCCAGGTTTAGTCGCCCTGGAGTTTGGCAGCAGTGTTAGTAGTAGGGAGAACGATGTAAGGGCCCTTTCAATAGGGTTCAAGATTGCTTTTCAGGTGATGTCAGCTCCAGAAAACTAAGTCTCTAATTTTTAGGTTGTAGAGTGGTTTGGATGAAAGAACTGGTGGAATAGCAGCCTCATCCTTTTGATGATAAGTGTGGGTAAAATTAACAAGTCCCTTGCAATATTTTAGAATGTCTGAATTGACTGAGAGAGAATTTTCAAGAGTCCAGACAGAATACGGAATTACCATGGGTCATTCGCTTATTTTGTATAGGGACAGTCGCAGTTATCCAGCAGCAGAGGCCTAGAGGGCAATCGCAGGCCATGGGAGATGAAGTTCTTCCATCAGTTTAGCAAGCTCTGATTTTAATGGTCCATTAACTCTCTTTCTCATCCCAGATGACTGGGAATGATAGAGACAATGTCACTTTAGGGATAAGGGAAGAACTTGTTGGATTTCTTGGATGACTTTACCAATGACATGAGCCCCCTGGTCATTTGAAAGAGCCCACGGAATTCCCCATGTAGGGAATAATTGTTGTGACAAAAGTTTAGTAACAGTAGTGGCAGCGGTCCTTTTACGAGCGAAAGCTTCAAGCCAGTGAGAGAACATGCATATAATAATGAGAATATGTTGATATCCATGAGATTTAGGGAGCTGAGTAAATCTAATTGCCAATAAAGCAAAGGTCCTGCTGGAGGGGTTCCTTTTCTTGCCCCACCTTTGCAGCTTTACCAGTATTGTGTTTTTGACAGGTGGGACAAAACGCTACCACTTGTTCCAGGTTGGGAATGAACTTTCCCCCACTGACGTTGGCAAAGGAGTTGATTTAGTTTCTTCCTTCCACGGTGAGTGATTTTATGAAGGTCAGAGACTAAATTCTAGCTGAGGGACCAAGGAGATACCAAGTGGCTATCCAAGTGTTTCTAAAATTCAACTAGTTAGAAAAGACAGCCAACTTGTTTCCAATTGGCCTTTTAATGTTCAAGGGCTTTGAACGGAGGTTTTAGGTATGTCAATTAGAGGATCAGGTGTAATCAGAGTAGATTTAGGGTGAAACAGCTTTATAACAGTTTGCTATATCCATCAACCAATGGATTTCCTTTTGTTTCAGGGGTTTTGTGGCCCCTATAAGCTTCTATCTTAAGTATGGCTGTCCCCGTTGGCAGTAATAAAGCTTCTAAGAGGTCAGACAACTGTTTTCCATTTTCCATTGAAGTCCTAGCTCTTATCTTAAATCCTCTGGTTTTCCATAACATACCAAAATCAAGTACTACCTCAAAAACATATCTACTGTCTGTATAGAAGTTAAATTTCTTACCTTTAGCCAAAGCGTAGGCTCTTATGAGAGCCACAAATTCAGTGATCCAAGCTGACTTTGCACCAACTAGAGACTTAAATTCTACGGGATTTTGAAAATCTGTAATGGCATATCCTGCCTGAAAACTTCTTTCTGAGATATAAAGATATGAACCATCAACAAAGAGAGTGGGGTCTGGATTTGCAAAGAAGATTTCTAAAAGGTTGGGATGAGAGAGGATTGAGGCTTGAGTGTCTATAATGTAATCATGCTGCTGTCCTTTAGTTGGAAGAGGGTAACATACTTGAGATTTTGACATGGGTGGATAGTGATGTGAGATGGAGAGAGCAGAAGAATCTCATAACAGGAGAACTGAGAGGTTAAAAAGTGTTGGGTATTTTCAGTTACGAGAAGGGTCCAAACTGCATGAGGGGCATTGATGTTCAGGGTATGACCTAGCGCAAGGTCAGCTGTGGCTTGAACTAATTTCACAGTTGCCACTACTGCTAGAAAGCAGGGAGGAAAATGTTGAGATGCAAGATCTAGAGTAAGACTGAAATATCCAATGGACCTCTGATTTCCATTATGTTTTTGAGATAAAACCCCTAAGGTGTGTCCTACTCTTTCATGAACAAATAGGGAGAAAGGCAAAGATTAGTCAGGAAGCCCTAAGTGGGATGGAAGAAAGGGAGATCCTAGGGATTCAAGCGACGTTACAGAAGGCAAATCCCATTTCAGAGGTTCAGATAACAATTTCTTTAGTCATGCCATATAAAGAGTATGCTATAGCAGAGAAGTTAGAAATCCACATTCCACGATAGCCAATCAATCAGTTCCAGAAAGCCTTGAAGTTATCTCTTGGTTTCAGATGAGAGGTTGTTAAGTATGGTGTTTTGATTTGCATTTCCCTGATAGTTAACTATCAGGGAAATGCAAATCAAAAGTACAATGAGGTATCACCTCACGCCAGTCAGAATGGCTATAATTAACAAGACAGGAAACAACAAGTGTTGGAGAGGATGTGGAGAGAAGGGAACTCTCATACACTGCTGGTGGGAGTGCAAACTGGTGCAGCCACTATGCAAAACAGTATGGAGATTCCTCAAAAAATTAAGGATAGAACTACCATATGATCCAGCTATTCCACTGCTGGGTATTTATCCAAAGAACTTGAAAACACCAATGCGAAAAGATACGTGCACCCCTGTGTTCACTGCAGCGTTATTCACAATAGCCAAGACTTAGAAGCAACCTAAGTGCCCATCAAGGGACAAATGGATAAAGAAGATGTGCTATATATACACAATGGACTACTACTCAGCGGTAAGAAACGATGAAATCCAGCCATTTGTGACAACATGGATGGACATTGAGGGTATTATGCAAAGTGAAATAAGTCAGAGGGAGAGGGTCAAATACCGTATGCTCTCCCTCATTAAGTAGTAGATAACAACAACAACAAACAAACACATAGAGACAGAGATTGGATTTGTGGTTACCAGAGGGGAAAGGGGGAGGGAGGAGGGCAAAAGGGATAATTAGGCACATGTGTGTGGTGATGCATCGTGATTAGTATTTGGGGGGTGAACATGAGAACATGATGTAATCTATGCAGAAATAGAAGTATAATGATGTACACCTGAAATTTATACAACGTTATAAACCAATGTTACTGAAATAAACAAAAAATTTAAAAAAAAAGTGTGGTCTTGATGTGATCTGGGGATCAGGTTTTTTCCTCTGGCGGAATATCATGACTTGAATAATAGACTTGAGGGCAACAGAGCTGAACTTTATCTCTTGAGACCGAATGGCCCTTCTGAGCTAAGTCTTTTAATAAGTACTGGATGTCATGTAAAGAATTTCTGAATGTCTTAGAACAAAGAAGGAGGTCATCCACATATTGAATGAGGGTTGAATTACAAGGGAAGATCAAGTATTTTAGATTTGCACTTAATGTCCAGGAAAAATATATGGCGGCTTCTGTAAATTCGTATGTAGGGCATGACTCTCCAAGTCATGATTTTCTCATGTAAAAGTAAATAGGTATTGGAAGTTAAGATAAAAGGATCAACTGAAGAAAGCGAAGTATAAGCCAATAATGATAAAATGAGTGGTATGGGAGGAGAGGATGGAAGAGAGGATAGTATCAGGAAGGGCCATAGTGGGATCTACATCTACCTGCATGGATTCTGCCTCCCACATATGTCCTAAGTCTGTTGTTCCTGTAGCCCAAGTGAGTCAAGAATGTGAGTGAACATACTTTGAATGTGGGTATTGTCAAGGGCTTGGGAGCTGTGAAAGGGGCAAGAAAATGGGTTATTTATCAGAGCTGTCAGAGAACAAAGATGAGTGGGACAGGAATCCTAGAGTTCAAGGGTCAGTACCTTGGGTGAACATGAAATATTAAAATTCCAATTAGAAAATACATCTCTGCCTAACAGATGAACTGAATTGTGGAACTTCATAAAAAGCTATGTTGGGCATCATGTGGCCCAAGAGATATAGAAAGGGGTTTAGAGAGGGAGAAAATATGGTAAATTATCTAAGTGCACCACAAAGATTGTTTATGTTCTCTGAGGGATAATGGTGGAGAATTGTGAGGTGTCAGGTGTGGAGCAGGTGGCCCTGGTATCTACCAGAAAAGTGGTGTCATGCCCATTTATTGGGATTATTATTTCCCCTAGCTTATTTAAGGGTATTTGGGGGCAGACAAGAGCGGATCTCTCAGAGGGGAGTCGAGACTCTGAGGATTATTGTCAGGTTTGTTGTTGTCTTTTTGTTCTGGGGCATTCTTTAGTGTCCTTTTCCCCTGCAATAGCCACAGATACCTCTACTGAAGATTTTGGTGAAGTCAAGGAAGGCCCTAAGGTCTTAAAATGATTTCCCTCAAGTTGTTTACGTTGGAGAGTCATGAGTTTGTGTTGTGTACACTTAGCTTTACCAATCTATATATCTCATGATGCTCTGTTAAAGCTTGGATTTCAGAGAAGGGGTGTTTTGCCAATTAATGTGATGTTTTTGAATGCCTCTCTCAGTTCTAGATGGAGTTCATTAACAAAGCTGGTAACCAAAGCAGATGCCATGTGGTCATCTAGTGTTAGACGTAAATAATGTTTCTAGATATTTTCTAAGAGTCTAAGAGCTTTTCTCCAATTTCCTTATCTCTGTTATAGGCCTCAGGGGTATTTTTATTTACTTGTAAATCATCATTATTAAGTCTGACCAATTTAGATTTTTCAAACCATAAACAGGTGTCTCCAGGACCTAAAAGGAGTTAAGCCAATTGGTAGAGATCTGAGAGTCCTGGAGAGTATGCCCCTAAGATTAACCTGAATTGTGTAGAAATTTTTTCTCTACTTTTACATTGGTCAGGGAAATTCTTAATTGTAGCATGCAGGTCAGATTGAGGCAAATGTTTAAAAACAATCTGCTGGGGAGGATGTAATTGGGGCCCTATAGTTTCTTGTCCTTAGAAGCCTAACATTGAAAGAGCTGGACTAAAGTCACAGGACACTGAGGGGGATTTGAGAAGCTGGCGAGGCTGGGGTGAAGGAAAAACACCAGATGGACACGAACAAGGTTGTGGGAGAGACTGGAACAAATTTGGAGGAGCAGAAGGGAAAGGAGTGGAAAGTGTTGAGGGCAACAGTGTTTTAGAATTGGGGATAAAAGGAGTAGCTTTGGAGGAGAACAGATGGTCCTTGGGAGACTGAGGAGCATACCTTCTCATAGATTGAGAATATTAAAGGCTTTGATTGAGATTTGATTGTGAATGCAGTTTTTTGGCTTCTTCATACCAAAGAAAAGAAAGCAGACCATTGTTTAGTGGGCATTCTAGACACCTAGGATTCAAGAGCTCCCTGAAGGTGAACTAAATCAGGGAGGTTCCCAAAGCCCCAAAGTGGCCATTGCAATTCCAAGTTATCCTTAGTAAAACTTCACCATTTTTGAAGGTATTGGACAAAATTAGTGCCATAGTGGTGAAGCATACAGTTAACCAGAGGTAATCTACTCTAAATCCTGATAGATTGAGAGTTATCCATGGGAGGAGCAGGATCAAGTAGAGAAAGGAGGCAGGTAATAACAAATCAGTTCCATGCACAATCCTCATTTGGGAGCCAAAAGGGGTCCCTCATGCAATCCTTGTTGGGGGGCTGAAAGACTCACTCTATAATCCCTGAACAAGGAGTCAGGAAAAGCAGAGAGGCATCACAGAAGAGTTGAGGATTTCCCTTTGGAGAGTCAAGTTGTAAATCCTCACTCAAAAAGAATCTAGAAGACTTCTCTCCAGTACGATTCTCACTGGGACAGAATGGAGCCAAGAAAAGTCCTGCTCAAACAGAAAAGAACTAGGAAGTCCTGCTCAAATGGAAAAGAACTGGGAAGAGCCCAATTAAATAGAATTAAAGCAACTCCCTATCGTGCTACGACAGAAAATTGTGCGGAGCACTGGATTAGGAGGTGTGACTCCCCACCGTGGAACCCGATTCCCCCAGCCAAGAAAGACACGAGGAGTTTGAGTAGCCAGCGTGAATACCTGGGTAAAGACAGCAGGGTGCGAGAGTCAGTCAACACTCCATCCATGTCATGACACTAGAAACTGTCAAATTAAAAGCAAATCCGGATTTACAGGGAGGCTTTATTCAGAGGAAATGCTACAGCAATAGAGAGAATGCTCCAACCTCAGAAATCTGCAAGCATCTCACAATCCAATAGAAAAAGCTTTTTGCTTTATAAGGTAAAAGAGGGGCAAACAGAGATAGGTAGAATCTTTTAAGAGGACGCTGGGCAAGCAAAGGGAAATGACCAGTGGGCCTGCCAAGAACAGGGTCTTGCTGTGATTAGTTGATTCCCCAGAGAAGCTGATAAGAGGGGCAGAGTCCACTTTTTTAGTGCTTGCTCATGCTTGGGAGCATGCAGAGTTCAGGGGCCTGTAGGAAGGAGAGGAGCCTCAGTGAAGTTTGCTCAGGACAAAGCAGAGGTGACAAATGACAGTTGTGAACACTTGGTCATCCCTAAATATTTCTCCTTTGTTTTTGTGTGAGAGGTTCTCTGTAGAAGGGGTCAGAAAACACTTTTTATAAAAGAGAAGGTAGTAAATAATTCAGGCTTTGTGGCCTATGGTGTCTGTCTCAACTCTGCCATCATGGCTCAAAAGCAGCAAATCTAAAGCGATGGGTGGGACTGCGCTCTGGTATTACTTTATATACAAAACAGGTTCCTGGCCAGAGGTGGCCCTGGACCATACTGTGCCAACCCATGCCCTACGGTATCTTATCAGTTAGGAATTGAATTTCTTGAAATATGAGGAAAAACACAAATAATAGTTGCTTAAACACCTTCCTAATAACATCAGCCTGTTTCTAATTGGTCAAACTGTTTCATAAGGTCACATCTGTCTGCAAGGGAGTTTGAGACATATAGTATTGGGCAAGGCATATTACTCCCCCAAAAATTCTTATTTGCAGTTAAGAAAGAAATATAACCAATTTTTCATTTGAGTTTATTTGTTTTGCCTTTTGTAGTAAGTACGTCTTTGATGTGAGGTATAAAACTGGAAGCTTAGTGTATATGAGAGTTGACCCAGACTTTATAACGATCTGTATTTATTTAACTCAAGTTTATATGACTAGGGGACAATTAATCTTATCTTATCTTAAAATAGAAACATAAAATGTTCCTAAAAGTCCTTTTTATTTTGCTTTACTCATTATAGCATTTGACATGGAGTCTGAGAGAACTGGAGCTGATTTAATGATTTTTAGAAAAGCACTAGTCTTCCCCAAATTACAACAATCAAAGATAAATAGGGCTAAAACATAAAGGGAGTTTCAAATCCTGAGGATTTTGCATAGAATGTTTGAACTAAGACGGTCAGCATTTATAAACTGCCTTTCAAATAGATTTGGACTGAGAGAACATTTAAAGTTTCCATGGAATCATAATTCAGGGCATGAAAAGGGCAACATGTATCTGTTTTCCTCACTAAGAATAAGGCTATTTGGGATTTCATTGGTTCATCTCCTAAAGCCATCTCCTTTGCTCATTTACACATTTCTGCTTGGAGACAATTCATTCTTTGGATGTGAAAGTCCTCCATTGTTAGCTAATTTAGCCATTTGTACGCTGGTCAGTGTCAGAAGGAGAGAAATCCCCCCTGAGCACTCCTTTAGTCTTTTCAAGGCCAATCTTATCTTTACAAACATTTCTTGATCTGCTTTATCATCCTACCCTGGAGAAGATGGATTTGGTATATTTTTTTAAAGTTAAACTTTGTGCTTGGTTTAAAACAGCACACTAAGATAATGCTATACTGTTTAATCCTCTGTTCTTTTTATAAGACTTTAAAATGAGTTCTTTCTCATTTAAATTTTTTGTATTGCTGCATTTCCTATCTTACCATGTTGCCATATATCTCTTCATTAAAAATATTTAGTGTTGGGGCCGACCCAGTGACGTAGTGGTTAAGTTCGTGTGCTCCGTTTTGATGGCCCCGGGTTGGTGGGTTCAGATCCCGGGTGTGGACCTATGTACCGCTTATCAAGCCATGCTGTGGCAGGCGTCTCACATGTAGAGCGGAGAAAGATGGGCACGGATGTTAGCCCAGGGCCAATCTTCCTCAGCAAAAAGAGGAGGATTGGCAATGGATGTTAGCTCAGGGCTAATCTTCCCCACCAAAAAAGAAAAAAAAAATTTAGTGTTTAGAATTTACATATCAGTGGGGTCAGCCCCGTGGCTTAGCGGTTAAGTGCACGTGCTCCGCTACTGGCGGCCCGGGGTTCGGATCCGGGCGCGCACCGACGCACTGCTTCTCCAGTCATGCTGAGGCCGCGTCCCACATACAGCAACTAGAAGGATGTGCAACTATGACATACAACTATCTGCTGGGGCTTTGGGGAAGAAAAAAAAAAAAAAGGAGGAGGATTGGCAATAGATGTTAGCTCAGAGCTGGTCTTCCTCAGCAAAAAGAGGAGGATTAGCATGGATGTTAGCTCAGGGCTGATCTTCCTCACAAAAAAACAAACAAAAAAAACCTCAGAATTTACATATCAGTGATTGAGATTTGTTTGGACTAATTTTAAAAAATGATTCAATAATTATCAGCAACTTTTGTTTTTCTCTTTTAGCGATTATGTCTGTTTTATTTTACGGTTTTTGGGGTAGACTTATTTCTTTTACGTCCTACTATTTAAAACCATTCCATAGCTAATTGTCACCAATAATCTACTTAAATTACTATCTTAAGAAAAAAATGTATCAATCAGGGGGCAATAAGAAGAGTTAGTTTTTACCCTGATTCTGTTGAGGCTGAAAACCCCTTCTTCTGGTCATAGTCTAAACTGAAATAAATAAATAAATGTAGAGCATTGAGCTGCAGCATTTAATATGTGCTCATGCTCTTGATCTGTCTTGGTCGCCCAATTTTCTTCAGCTTCTATGGGAGTTGCTCTATATAATGACTATAGAATGTCTTTGAGACATTTCCAGAATTTCATATTTCCATTAGCATTATATTCCATCAAGGACTGCAAAAACATAGGAAACTACAACTTTCAAACTGCCAACTAAAAGAAAAAAGAAAAAAAATGTCCTGTTATATTTTCTGTTACTAACATGATTTGGTTTCTCCACGATGTCATCAAACAATAAGATACTAATGTGTTTAAATGCTTGGTTGGCATCATCCAAAAGTTCTCCAAAATATATCTGGCCATGTCTCATTAGTAATCTCATTTTCTTATACCTGAGGAATAATATATCTGAAGGGAAATAGAAATACAAGCAGGAACATGCAATAAGGAAGTAGATGGTTTTTCAAAGACTAGGAATATTCCAGTTTCAGTATTTTTATGAAACAACTATACATGAGAGTACTTCAGTTATGTGCTTATTGAATGATATGCACTATCTCATTCACCTTGGAATGTATAGAATGTAGTCTTGAGTCCTGTTGTTTTAATCTTCAAAGTTTACCTGATTTCTTGCAGATTTAAAGTAAATTTCCGTGGACTTTGGGACCAATGTGGTATTCTATTTAAGGTGATTTCTTTGATTTTAAGTTACTTTCCAACGACAAAGAGGCTTATAATTTTCTCTTTCTCCCCAACTTATGCATTTTTTTTTCTCTTCTTCATAAAGATACATTTCAATAAAAAAAGTATTTGGAAAGCACTTTTTCATCACGATTACTGGCTGCTGTTGTTGAATCTTTGCATATATTCACTGTGTAATATATTCTTTAGTTTTTGCCTCTTCTCTTCTATACCCAGATATTTTCTGGACCTTAGAAGTACTTTCCAACCTACCCCCATGACGCCTACCTCCAGCATTAAGAAACTATTTCACTCTAGCTAGCTTTTTATACACTTTGATATTTGAGGGATGGAAACTTCTCAGCTCTTCTCTATTTGGTATCCCATAATTCTCAATAAAATTTATCAAAACAGTAATTTAGTAATACATGTCTATTTTTTTTTAAATAAGGTGCAATCTATTTGGGACAAATGATATGAATGAAACAATTTGTGTAGAAGTATACAGTATATGGTAAATTATATACTACAGAATATAGATCATGTAAGGGTAAATACAAATTCAAAAAGAAAAAAAAATCTCCTGCACAAAAAGGGAAAGAGACTCCTCCCATCTTCGCTTTTCTTAGAGCAGTACTTTTAGAAAACTTGTAATTACAAGTTTTTTCTCTGTCTCTTTGAAATGTATGTAAATCTTCTTGAAAAGCAAAGTAAACCTCTTGCCAGATTTAAGACGCAGGAATATCTTTCTCAAGGACTGGGGAACCATCTCTTTGAAACATAATCATGGAGAAAGATAGTACCCCTGTCTCCCAGTTTCTATGAGAGGGTAGGGACCTAATTTCACTGGATACCTTGCTCTAAGTCACAAAATGACCTCCTGCCATAACAATATTATTTTTCCTTTTGCTAAGCCAATTTAACGCAGATAGTCACCCCAATTAACAAGTAAATTTAGAATAAACTGTGTGTGACAAATGGCACTGTCAAGTCCTTTTACTTGAAGACTAGTTATTGTTTATCTTGAGAACATGTAGGTAATGGGTTGTAGCTGCTTAGCCATAAGAGAATGAGATTTCTTTCTGTCTTTGCAATCTGTTTGGTAGATTGCCTGTGATATATATCACATTCTGGTTTAATGTTTATTTAATAATAAAACTGTTTTCCTTCTTATCTACCTTTATGGAGAGGTTTTCTAGAGTGAAAGAAGATTTTGTTTTAATTATATTTTCCCAACTGTCAGGAATGATTTAATATAGTACAGATCATAAGTACATAATTAGCTTGAGAAAGGAGATTCTCTGCCTTTCTGTCTCTGTCTGTCTCTCTCTCATACATATATGTTTGTATAGGGAGAGAGATATATGTGTTTATATAGAGATACATATATATGTATGTATATGTATGTGTTTATAATATACACACATGTATAATAAACACGTACACACATATACATATATGAGAGAGATCTTTTGTTTCTTCATGTGTGTAAGGAAATAACGTCTGTACATACCTCATAGAACTTTTGTGAAAATTAAAGAGAAATATATGTAAAGTGTTCAGCATGATGAATGCTCTTATTACAGCAAATGCATAGCACTGCTGTGATTTATAGCAGGGCAGGGACATCAGTATTGCAGAGTTCTTAGAGTCAAGAGGCGCTGGATCTCCCTCTTACGTTCTACAAGGTCTGGGGCAAGTACACGTCACTGAATGTTTGGTTCCTCAACTGTACAGTGAGGATGAGAAGCGTACTCAAGTATGAACATCACATGAGATATATAGTAAGGGCTTTATGAATACTCGTTCCCTTTATTTAAAAAAATTATTGTATGCAAAGAAGAACAGGAAAGAAGTAAGGAAGAGCAGACAAGGGGAAGAGAGGGAAGATCGAGGTAAAAGATAAAAGAAGCATACTGAGCAGGGAATCAGAAGACTAACAGCAAACTAATTTGTTTGTGTAGGAGAAACATACGGTCTAAAGTCTTATAAACAGATGGTGCCCGATGATCAGGGACTTTAAAAGCATCTTTAACACTTTAGTATTAATATGTAGTTGGCAATGGGAAGCATTTCCTCTCTATTCTGTATTTTCTGTGTTGTAAAGTGTTGTTTGAAGACCTTTGTCCGTTCTTCCGTGAGATTTTCTTTCTTTTCATTGATTTATAGGATAATTTTAATCCTTTGTATAGACTTTAAAAATAGGATTACAAATTCTATATATAATGTATTTTTTGAAAAATATATATATTATAAGTACCTTTTTTCACTTTGCAGCTTGCCTTTTTATTCTATTAATGAAATCTTTAGATAAAGTCCTTCACTTTAATGCTTTCCAGTTTATCATTTTTTTCCACCATTAATAGCACTTTTTGTGTTTAAGAAATCTTTGCTTCCTTAAATTCACAAAGATCTTCTCTTATGCTATCTTTTAAAAAGCTTTCTTGTTTATCTTTCACTTTTAGATCTGAAATCCATCTGGAATTTATTTTAGTGTCTGATGTGAAGCAGGAGTTCAGATAGCTATTTTTGCTTTATGGATTTCTATTTGACCCAGGACCATATACTGAAAGGTGCCCTTTAATTTCACTTTTTAAAAATAGATCAAGTGACCATACATGATTGGGTCTGTTTCTATAATCTGCTCTGTTCATATGGTCAATTTGTCTAAACTTGTGCCAATGGTAAACTCTTCTAATTCCTATAGCTTTATAATAGGTCTTGATATCTGGCAGTGTAACTTATCTAGTTTTGCTATTTTTCTTCAAAATTGCCTTGGCTATGCTTGACTCTTTGCATTTGCATATAAATTTTAGAACCAACTTATCGGTTTCCATGCAATAGAAAATCTGTAGAGATTTTTATTGGGATTGTACTTTTCCATAGATCAATTGGTGAGATTTGGCATCTTTACAATATTGAGTCTTCCAATACATAAGCATGGTATCAGCTGGTTTATTCAGGTGTGCTTTAATTTTTCTCAAAAACATTTTGTAGTTTTCTGAGTGGAGCTCTCTCACAATGTCTCAGTCGATTTATGTAAAGGTATTTGAATTTTTCTGCTACTTTTAATGGCATCATTTTAATATTACTATGCTACAAGAAAAGTTCTAAAAAGCCACACACTGATTTTTAGCAAAACTAAACATTAATTATATTAAGATATTTAGAAAGACCCTAACCGCAGCAGCAAAGTATTGTTATATTCAAAATTTCTGTTTTTCATAGCTTTTTGTTTTTTTCCCCTGAGATTTTCTTTCCATACCCTCATGCTCAGTATATAACCAAACACATAGAAATCCACCTGATATTTAATAAACACTGAAAAATCTGCTACGATACCAAAACTCTCTGAAGAAAATTTTTAAAAAACTCTAAACTTACTTATCATAAAGAAATTTGACCTACTTTTAAGAAAAAAATTAAATGGAATCTCTGGTGAATAATTATGTTAATGATACTCCTATTTTCCATGTCTAGGACGAGTTCATGAAATAATTACACTCTAACGCCAATCTCTCTCTCTCTCTCAAATATAAGGAGTAAGATCTGTACGGTATACTAATCTTAAAGCGTATATCTTATGATTATACATACACATATGTATGTGTATACTGGTGTAACCACCCCAAACAAGATGCAGAATATTCCAGCATTTCATACATTTTCACTGTGCACTTTGCCAGTTCATGCTCCCCTTGGAGGTAACCACTAATCTGACTTCTAGGAACATCAATTAGTTTTATCTGTCCTTGAGCTTCATATAATTGTGAATATACAATGTATACTCTTGTGTGTCTGGCTTATTTCACTCAGTATGATATTGGTAAAGTAGAACATGTTGCAGGTACCAGTAATTTGTTCTTTTTGTTTCTAATTGTTGTGTAGTGTTTCACTGAATGAACACCACTATTTCATATTTTATGAGAATGAGCCCCTCTTTGTTTATTCTTCCACGTGTTCATAGGCATCTGATTATTTCCATTTTGGCACTATTGTGAGTAAAGCTTCTATGAACATTCTTCTCCAAGTCTTTTGCAGGACATACACATTTATTTCTCTTGGGTATATACCTAGGAGTAGAATTACTGGATCACAAGGTAGACATGTATTTAGTTTCAGTGAAAACTGCCAAGTTTACACACCTACCAGCAACGTGGAAGAAATCCATCTATAGCCTCCCCAACACTTGATATTGTCCACTGTTAAAACTTTTGTCATTTTAATAGGTATGCATTGGTATCTCGTTGTGTTTTTAATTTGCATTTCCTGTGAAGAGTAACAAGTTAAGCACTCATTTATTAGCATCTTGGGGTGTACACCGTTTTGTGAAGCTCTTGTTCTAGTCTTTTGACTGTTTTTGAAAAACCAAGTACCCCAAACACATAGCCAGTTTTTTTCCTCCTATTGGTTTTCTCTCATAGGACTTCTGCTGTCTTCTTCAACGCTCTATTCCTAGTGCCTACGACACTGCTTGACACTTGAAAGGCACTCGTTAAATAATTATGGAATAGAAAAACAGATGCATGAATTACTTTAAGACAAGCCCTCAGATCTTGTTATATTTTATTATGTCTCCCATTTATCCCTCACTGCCCCTGCCATTGGAATACTCTCATCCACTCAAATTCATATATGTCTTAGGAATATGTTTTTCTTTTAAAAATCTATATTCTTTGTGTATGTTTTTGACTAAAAAGCAATGTTATTTTATAAATATCGCTCTTTATTTTATTTTTTTAATCAAAACTATGTTTTTAATATCTATCCATTTTGCTGGATGTATATTAAACCATTGCTTCTGATTATCATATAACGTCTAATTACTCATATTCTTCACATTGTACTCATCCATATTCTGAATTATCCCCAAGTCCCCTGATAGTATAAATAGTGCTACACTGAACATACTAATACATATTCATGTGTTTTTTTTTATGTTCTTAAAGTTCTTTGGGATATCAATCTATCTATCACTTATCTATATTGGGACTACTGAGGTCAAGGGTATAAACATGCTCAATTTTACTAAACACTGGAAGATTGTTTTCTAGACTGCAACGTCAGTCAATAATCAACAATCCCACCAGCAGTGCATGAGGGTTCACATTTGCACTCAACCTCTCTAACATCTAGCATCATCAGTTTTTCTACTGTTTGTATTCTGACGAATAGTAAAATTGTCTCATTGTTTTAATTTGCACTTCTCTGTTTATGAGAAAGGCTGAGGGCCTATTAATGTACATTCTGTCCATTCAGACTGTTCTTTATAATAATAGCATAGTTATATCAGTTATCCATTTTTAATGGGTTTCGTTAACTCTTCTTATTGGTTTTCAGATATTCTTTTCATAATATAAATATTAACTTATCGATAGTCATAGATATAGGAAAAAAAATCTTGCAATCTGAGGGAAGTCATTGAACATCATCTAAAGTATCACTCCTAATAGAAATACTTAAATTCATCAATTTTTTTTTTTCTGTACTTGTCCTATTAGAGCTGGTTCCCAGATCACAAAGCATTTCTCTTAAATTTTCTTCTAATGGTTTTACATTTTTTGCCCTGACCTGGAAAATTTAACTACCTAAAGGTCACCTTTTTATACAGTAAAAGGTAAGTAATCAACTGAACTTTTCTCCATATAGTAAGCCAGTTTCTCAAATTCCACCCAATAAATAATCCATTCTTTCCTCATTTTTGATGATTCATATCGAAATGTATTGACCTTGAAAATAATCATAAAAAAGAAAAGTTACAGGAGCCGGCCTGGTGGTGCAAGTGGTTAAGTGCACACGCTCTGCTGTGGCGGCCCGGGATTAGCTGGGATCCGAAACCCCGGGCATGCACCGACGCACTGCTTGGCAAGCCATGCTGTGGCGGCGTCCCATATAAAGTGGAGGAAGATGGGCATGAATGTTAGCCCAAGGCCAGTCTTCCTCAGCAAAAAAAGAGGAGGATTGGCAGATGTTAGCACAGGGCTGATCTCCTCACACACACACAAAAAAAGCAAAGTTACAAAACAGTATATACAGAGAATGATCTTAGTATTGAGTAGAAAAAATGGATGGAGAAAGGTAAGATAATATACAAGTGTGATAATTTATATATCTAGTGGTATAGACATAAATTTGAATTTCTGTGCTCGACCTACATTAACTAAATTTTTTGTAATAAGGATTTATTTTTTATTATTTACCTTTTTGTAGAAATGAAATATAAATATTTTAAAGTGAACAGATCTTAAGAGTATACTACCTGATCCATTTTTACAAAACAAATACACTTATACAAACTTCATCCAGATTAATATAAAGAATGTTACCAACACCCTAGAAGCCTTTTGCCTTTCCAGATCCACTCATTTCCCTGCTCAAGGTAATCTCTGGTTTCATTTCAACCATTAGAGTTAGTTTTGCCATTTTTTTAACTTTATGCCTGCTAGAATTATAGGCATACCTCATTTTATTGCACTTCATCTTATTGTGCTTAACAGATATTGCATTTTTTACAAATTGAAGATTTATGGCAACTCCATATGGAACAAGTCTATCAGTTCCATTTTTCCAACAGCATTTTCTCAGTTCATGTCTCTGCATCACATTTTGGTAATTCTCGCAATATTTCAAACTCTTTCGTTATTATTATATTTCTTATGGTGATCTGTGATCAGTGATCTTTGATGTTACTATTGTAATTGTTTTGGGGCACCATGAACCGTTCCCATGCCAGACAGTGAATTTAATCCATAAATATTGTGTGTGTTCTGATTGCTCCACCAACTGGCAGTTCCCCCACCTCTCCCTCTCCTTGGGCCTCCCTATTCCCTGAGACACAACGTTATTGAAATTAGGCCAATTAATAACCCTACAATGGCCTCTAAGTGTTCAAGTGAAAGGAAGTGCACATCTCTCACTTTAAATCAAAAGCTAGAAATGATTAAGTGCAGTAAGGAAGACATGTTAAAAGCTGAGATAGCCTTCTTGCACCAAACATGTAGCCAAGGTGTGAATGCAAAGAAAAAGTTCTTGAAGTTAAATCAAAAGTGCTACTCCAGGGAACACGTGAAGGGAAACAGCCTTATTAATATGGGTTTAGTGGTCTGGATAGATCAAACCAGCCACGACATTCCCTTAAGTCAAAACCTAATCTAGAACAAGGCCTTAACTCTCTTCTATTCTATGAAAGCTGAGAGAGGTGAGAAAGCTTCAGAAGAAAAGTTTAAAGCTCGCAGAGGTTGGTTCATGAGATTTACAGAAAGAAGCCATCTCCACAACATAAATGTGCAAGGGGAAGCAGCAAGTGCTGATGTAGAAGCTGCAGCAAGTTGTCCAGAAGATCTAGCTAGGATAATTAATGAAGGTGGCTACACTAAACCACAGATTTTCACTGTAGACAAAACAGCCTTATATCAGAAGAAATGCCATCAAGGTCTTTCATAGCCAGAGAGAAGGAGTCAGTGCCTGGTTTCAAAGCTTCAAAGGACAGGCTGACTCTCTCATTAGAGGTTAATGCAACCGGTGACTTTCGTTGAAGCTAATGTTCATTTACATTCTGCAAATCTCAGAGACCTTAAGAATTATGCTAAATCTACTCTGCCTGTGCTCTATAAATGGAAAAATGAAGCCTGGATGACAGTACATCTGTTTACAACATGGTTTACTGAATATTTTAAGCCCACTGTCGAGAACTACTGCTCAGAAAAAAACATTTTTTTCAAAATATTACTGCTCATTGACAATGCACCTGGACACCCAAGAGCTCTGATGGAGATGTACAATGAGATTAATGTTGTTTTTATGCCTGCTAACACAACATCCATTCTGCAGCCCGTGGATCAAGGAGTATTTTCAACTTGCAAGTATTCTTATTTAAGAAATACGTTTGTAAGTTTATTGCTGCCATAGATAGTGATTCCTCTGATGAATCCGGGCAAAGAAAATTAAAAACCTTCTGGAAAGGATTCACCACTCTAGATGCCATTAAGACATTCATGATTCATGGGAAGAGGTCAAAATATCAACATTAACAGAAGTTCGGAAGAAGTTGATTCCAACCCCCATGGATGACTTTGAGGGGTTCAAGACTTCAGTGGAGGAAGTAACTGCAGATGTGGTGGAAATAGTAAGAGAACTGGAATTAGAAGTGGAGCCTGAAGATGTTACTGAATTGATGCAATTTCATGACAAAACTTTAATGGAAGAAGAGTTGCTTCTTATGCATGAGCAAAGAAATTGGTTTCTCTAGATGGAATCTACTCCTGTGAAGATGCTGTGAAGACTGTTGAAATGACAACAAAGTATTTAGAATATTACATAAACTTAGTTGGTAAAGCAGTAGGAAAGTTTGAAAGAATTGACTCCAATTTTGAAAGAAATTCTACTGTGGGTAAAATGCTATCAAACAGCATCATATGTTACAGAGAAATCTTTCATAAAAGGAAAAGTCAATCAATGTGGCAAACTTCATTGTTGTCTTATATTAAGAAATTGTCACAGCCACCACCGTGATCAGTCAGCAGCCATCAACATTGAGACAAGATCCTCCACCAGCAAAAAGATTAGGACTCACTGAAGGCTCAAATATTGGTTAGCATTTTTTAGCAATAAAGTATTTTTTAATTAAGGCGTGTATATATTTTTTTTAGACATAACACTATTGCACACTTAGAATACAGTATGTAACTTTTATATGCACTGGCTGGAAAACCAAAAAATTCTTGTGATTTGCTTACTGCGATATTCACTTTAGTGCAGTGGTCTGGAGCCAAACCTGCAATATCTCCAAGGTGTGTGTTTATTCAATATGTAATTTTTAAATTTTGGAGTCTGTCTTTTAACACTATTTCTGTGAGATTAAGCCATGGGTTGCATTTAGTAGTATGTTTTCTTTACTGTATAATATGCCATTGAATAAATATATATAAATCATTTATATAATTTATTCGTGGGCATGTACATATTTCCAGTTTGAGATTTTTATTAATAATTCTGAAATGACCACTATTAGCCATGTATGTTATATTTTTATTTTGTTGCACAGGTTCCTGACTCTCTTCACTTTGTCAATCTTTCTCCTGTTTTAAATTAATAGATTTTATTTTTAGAACAGTTTTACATTCAAAAATTGCAAGAAATATTGATCAAATAGTACAGAGTTCCATATATCCCTGTATACAGTTTTCTCTATTATTAACATATTGCATTAGTGTGGTACATTTGTGCATTTAGTGAACCAATACTGATATATTATTAATAAATAGTTGACATTAAAGATTACTCTTGTACAGCTCTCTGGGTTTTGAGAAGAGCATATTGTCATGTATGCACAATTACATATCATACAGAATAGTTTCACTACCTTAAAAATTCTCTGTACTTCAACTATTCATGTCTCCCCTTCTTCCCCCAATCCCTAAAACCACTGATCCTATAATTTTCTCTATAGTTTGCCTTTCCTAGACTGTCACATAGTTGGAATCACACAATAGGTAGCCTTTTCAGATTGATTTCTTTCACTTATCAATATGCATTTAAGGTTCCTCTATGTCTTTTCATGGTGTAATAGATCATTTCTTTTTATTGCTGAGTGATATTCCATTTTATGGATATACCACAGGTTGTTTATCCATTCACCTGTTGAAGAATATCTTAGTTTCTTCCAGCTTTGGGAAGTTATAAATAAAGCTGCTATAAACATTTGTGTGCAGGTTTGTGTATAGACATAAGTTTTCAATTCGATTGGCTAAGTAGCTAAAAGAGTGATTGCTGGATTGTATGATAAGAGTATGTTTAGTTTGAAAGAAATTGCCAAGCTCTCTTTTAAAGTGGCTGTATGATTTTTCATTCCCACTAACAAAGAATGAGAATTTCTGTTGCTCTATACCCTCACCAGCATTTAGTACTGTGAATTTTTTGGATTTTATCCATTTTAATAGGTATGGAGTGCTATCACATTGTTGTTTTAATTTGTGATTCCCTAATGATATATGATTATGATAAATATATGATAGGATAAATTTCAAGCATTTTTTCCTATGATTATTTTCCATTTCTATATCTTCTTTGGTGAGGTGCCTGTTCAGATCATTTACTCATTTTTAAAATTTATTTTTATTTATTTATTTTTTGGTGAGGAAGATTCACTCTGAGCTAACATCTGTTGCCAGTCTTCCTCTTTTTTTGCTTGAGCAAGATTGGCCCCGACCTAACATCTGTGGGGAAGAGGAAGCCAGCATTCCTCTATTTTGCATGTGGGTCACCACCACAGCATGGCTTAATCAGTGGTGTAGGTCCGTACCTGGGATCCAAACCTGCAAACCCTGGGCTGCCAACATAACCACTACACCACGTGGCCGGCCCCAAATGGTTTGCCCATTTTTTAACTGAGTTATTTGTTTTATTATTTTTGAGTGCTAAGAACTCTTTTCATATTTTGGATACAAGTCCTTCATTTTGCAAACATTTTCTTCCAGTCTGTGGCTTGACTTTTCATTCTCTTAACAGCATCTTCTAGAAGTTTTATAATTTTGAGTTTTATATTTAGGTCTATGATCCATTTTCAGTTAATTTTTGTGAAAGGTGTTGGATCTGTGTGTAGACTCATGTTTTTGGCATATAAATGTCCAATATTTCAGCACCATTTGTTGAAATGACTGTCCTTTCTCCATTGTATCTCTTTTGCTCCTTTGTCAAAGATCAGTTGACTATACTTGGGTGAGCCTATTTCTGGGCTCTCTCTTCCGTTCCATTAATCTACTTGTCTGCTGTTTCACAAATACCATGCTATCTTGATTACTGTAACTTTAATCTTGAAGTCAGGTAGAGTCAGTCCTCTATCTTCATTGTTCCTCTTCAATATTATTTTGGCTATTCTGGGTCATGTGCCTTTCCATATAAACTTCAGAATCTGTTGCTATCCACAAAATAACTTGCAAGGATTTTGACCAGGGTTGCTTTAAATCCATAAGTCATATTGGGAAGAATTAACGTCTGAAAAATACTGAATTTTCCTATCAATTAACATGGACTATCTCTCCATTTATTTAGATCTTCTTGGACTTATTTAATCAGAGTTTTCTAGATTTTCTCATATAGATCCTGTACGTATTTTGTGATATTTATACCTAAGTATTTTATTTTTTGTTGCTAATATGTTTTTTATTACAATTTCTGACTTTCCGTTGCTGGTATTTAGGAAAGCAATTGAATTCTGATGCAATTGAATTAACCTTGTATCCTACAACCTTGCTACAACCACTTACTAGTTCCAGGATTATTTTTGTTGATTCTTTGTGATTTTCTACATAGACAATTATGTCACATGTGAGCAAAGACAGTTTTATTTCTTCCTTCCCAATACATATGTCTTTTATTTCCTTTTATTGTTTTATAGCTAGGACTTCCAGCATGATGTTGAGTACGAGCAATGAGGGAGCACACCCTGCCTTGTTCTAGATCTTAGGGGAAAACTTCCAGTTTCTCACCATTGCATAAAGTATTAGCTGTAGGTTTTTGTAGATAATCTTCATCAAGTTGAGAAGGGTCTCCTCTATTCCTAGTTTGCTGAGAGATTATCATGAATGGGTATTCAATTTTGTCAAGTGCATTTTCTGCATGTATTGGTGTGATTATTCCTTGTTAGCCTATTGACGTGACGGATTACACTATGTGATTTTCGTATGTTGAAACAGCCTTACATTACCAGAATAAGTCCTACTTGGTTGTATTGTGTAATTATTTTTATGTATTTTTGGATTTCATTTGCTAAGTTGTGTTGAGGATTTTTGCACCTATGTTCATGAGAGATATTGGTTCTGTAATCTTTTCTTCTATTGTCCTGTCTTTAACTGGTTTTGGTATTGCTTGCTGCTTGCTTCATAGAATGAGTTAGTAAGTGCTCCCTCTGCTTCTGTTTTCTGTAACAGATTATAATTAATTTTAATTTCTTCCTTAAATATCTGGTGATATTCACCATTGAAGCCATTTGGGTATACTGATTTCTTTTTTGGAAGGTTATTAACTATTGACTCAATTTCTTTAATAAATATAGGCCTATTGGGATTATCTATTACACCTTGTGTGAGTTTTGGTAGTTTTGATATTTCAAGGAATTGGTTAATTTCACTTAAATCATTGATTTTCAGTTTTCTCAGCTTTTTTTTTTTTGGGAGGACAGAAGTGATGACTTCCAATCTCCTTGCATATTGGACCTTAAACCAGAGACCAGTCCCCTCTTTTTTTTCAGATTGCATACTTACTGTTGATTAATCATCAAGTTCACTGACTCTTTCTTCTGGCATCTCCGTTTTACTGTTAGATTCATCTAGTGAATGTTTTATTTAGATATTGTATATTTTAGTTCTAGAATTTATATTTGGTCCTTTTGTATATTTTCTATTCTTCTACTGAGGTTTTACTACTTTTCATTTATTATGACCATATTTTTCCTCATTGAGTGTCGTTATTCTAGTTGCTTTAAAATCCTTATCTATTAATTCCAATATCTAATTCATCTTAGAGTTGGTCTTCATTGATTGCCTTTCTCTGGTGAATACAGTCGTCCCTTGGTATCCACAGGGAATTGGTTCCAGGACCCCCGTAGATACCAAAATCCAGGATGCTCAAGCCCTTTTTATATAAAATGGCATAGTATTTGCATATACCCTCCACATCTTCCCATATATTTTAAATCATCTCTAGATTACTTATCATAAATAATACAATGTAAATGCTATGTAAATAGTTGTTATACTGTATTATTTAGGGAATAATGACAAGAAAAAAGGTCTGTACGTGTTCAGTAGAGACGCAACTTCATAGGCCTTTTGATCCATGGTTAGTTGAAGTCATGTAATGTTTTCCTGTTTTACATATGTTGGAAAATTATAGATTGCATTCAGTACATTATGTATAATATGTTTTAGAAACTCTGAATTCTTTTATGGTCTTCTGAAGAGTATTTCTCTTGTTCTTTTGTTTTATTTTTTAACTCGCACATAACTTGGACAAACTTTGCAGACTCTACGATCCTGTGGGGGGGAGCAGCTCAAAACAGTTTAGATTTTTGCAGCTTACCTGTTTTTGCTTGGGCTCTTCCCCATGCATTTCCAGTTCATGTCTTAGTCAGTAGTTCGGGCAGAATTTGCAGCAACAATTGAGAATTCTCCTTTCTGGCTCTCTCCTCTCTTGAATTTCATTGCCTCCGTTTCAAGTTTCTATGGTTTCTACAACCCAAAACTTTGATTCTTCATTTTCTAATGGAATTCGACAGCTTGTGTTTAGAGTAAAAGCTGTAAACACAGGAAATGCACTCAGTGCCATTTCCTTCTTCAAAGTGTCAACTTCACCCCTCCCTGCCAATATCTGCCTGCTACTGGTCACTCCCGTGTGCTTTCTAGCAGCTTCTTTATTTTTTATTTCTTGTCAGTTGTTTTTAGTTGTTAGGGAAAGTTGGTCTGATAGGAGGTAATTGGTCATATGAGAAGTAAAATTCTTAGAACACAGTTGATTTTTTGAAATTTGATCTTGGATAAAGTAACTATTGAATTTATAGGGCTGTGTATATCATGATTTATATCTTTCATAGGTAAAGACAATCTTGACTCTACCATTTGGATCCTATACCTCTATTTCTTGTTTCCTCTGACTTATTACTTAGGCCAAGACTTCTAGCATATGATGAACAGTAGTGGTAATAATGTACATCTTTTTTTTTCTTAGAGGTAATATGTGTCAACTTTTTTTCTCTTAAGCATCAGGCTTATAATTCATATGATTCATGCACACATCCACACACACATTTGGTAAATAAATTTAGTAAATAAAGCAAGTTGCTTAGTCTTGAGTGATTTTTTTAATCATGATTTGTTTGAGATTTATTGAATTTTTTTGTTTCAGTTGGGAAAATGATGTGATTTTCCTTTTTACACAACTTCTATGACAAATTGTGTTACTAGATTTTAAGACATTAAATCATGCTTGCATTCTAGGGATAAAATATATGGGAATGTCATAAATTTTAATACTTTTGCAGCCAAATAGTATGGAAGTAAACATATCCCTTTGTAAAGAAAAACATTCAGTAACAAATATGTTTGTCTCCTTTTACACAGATTCGATTAGAAAGAAACTAAAAACTGAAGAACGATCTGCGAGTAGCTGATTAATCACCTAAGGGGAGATTCCTTGGACTACATCAAAGTAAAACAGAAACAAAAACCACTTATTAGGTATGTAAATTCCTTCTATTCAATTTGTTAAAATTCTTTCAGTTTGTCAAAATGCTTTCAATGTGTCAAAAAGCATCTACAAGGTAATCTTTATGTTTGAAAAGATGACTTAGATTTTGGGCACGTGCTTTTTGTTTGTGTGGAAAAGATATCTTTAGCACATGAAATGTTTTTGCTTCTGATGTTATTATTTGTTTTTGAATAAAGAAGTGACTCTGGGGGCGGGCCCTGTGGCTTAGCCGTTAAGTGTGTGCGCTCTGCTACTGGCGGCCATTGTTCGGATCCCGGGCGTGCACCCACGCACCACTTCTCCAGCCATGCTGAGGCCGCGTCCCACATACAGCAACTAGAAGGATGTGCAGCTATGACATACAACTATCTACTGGGGTTTTGGGGAAAAAAAAAAGAGGAGGATTGGCAATAGATGTTAGCTCAGAGCAGGTCTTCCTCAACAAAAAGAGGAGGATTAGCATGGATGTTAGCTCAGGGCTGATATTCCTCACAAAAAAAAAAAAAAAAAAAAAGAAGTGACTCTGGTATTTTTCTAATTTAAACACATATTAAACATTCTTAATACCATGCAAAGTTCATATTTTCCTTGGAAATTTCACATCTATTATTATAAATGAGACAAGCCTATGCTTTTCTATTTCCATGCTATCCTCATATGGTTAGAAATCTGGATTTTAAACGTGCATTCTAAATTAATGGAATGTTTTTTGACCTTTTTCTACTGTGATGGTTAATTTTATGTGTCAACTTGGAGGGTGTTTTTGGGTGAGGTTAACATTTAAATTGGTGAACTTTGGGTAAAGCATTATGCCCTCCATAACGTGGGTGAGGCTCAACCAATCATTTGAAGGTCTGAATAGACCAAAAAGACATCCCCCTTCCAACTCCATGGAGCAAAATGGAATTCTCCAGAAGATTGCCTTTGGATTTCACCTGCACCATCAGTTCTCCTGGGTTTCCAGCCTGCCAGCCCACACAGCAGATCTTGGAATAGCTAGCCTTCATAATCGTGTGAGCTAGTCCTTTACAACAAACCTCTTTGCATATATGTGTATGTGTATATTCACACACACACACATCATATTGGTTCTGTTTCTCTGGAGAACCCTAAATAACTACATCTCTTTTCTGGAACAATGTGTAAAAGAAAGGGATGTCTGTTTTTAAAAATGTTGGAAAGACTCATCTGTAAAAACATCTGGGCTTAGGATTATTTTATCGATATTTTATGTAAGCAAAAGTTAGTATTTCATTATCATTCATTTGATCTTTTGGCTATTAGTCTATTTAAATCTTCACACAATCTTCATTTGGTTGTTTCTTATAACTACTTACTTCTGCTTCATTTTTCTATCATTTTCACTTGTCTGTTTGAGGGTATTTGTAATGCTTTATTTTGATTTGGCAGGGGAGGTCTGTTCAATTAATTTTTATTTTTGTTCTTTTCCTTTCTTTCTTTATTATTATTATTATTATTTACATTTCATATTCTGGAAATTTCTAATTTCATCCTGTGAGTTCATAGTCTTTTGGGAATAAGAGCTGCATTGGCTGGGATTGCATTGGCCCAGAAAAATTATATTATCCAGACTCTGAATTATATCTTCCATGAGGAATTTAGGAAGTGAGTGTGAGGAACGTGTCTCAAGGTGGAGGTGTTCTTTTCTTACAATCTGAGCTTGCCAACTCAACCCATTTTCCTGCCCTCGACACATACTCAACCAGGAGAGTTTCTGTATTCTGGTCTGGGCACTGCTCACACCCAAGGGTTTCTTCTCTGGGTTCTGATAACCTAGAGGACCGAGAGCAGAGGGAGTGGAGGATAGAAGTATTGAAACATCAGAGGCTGGTCCCTCTACCCCTAGCTCTTCTTATTTGCCTTCCAGCACAGCCAGCTCTGTAATCCCTGAACTCCTCCTCCCAGCTCCTTCACTGATTATTCTCTTTTTTGATCTTGTCAGTGATGTAACAGGTGAACAGTGATACACTCAGACAATTCGAGAAAGAGAAAAAAAGGAACAACGATAATGCTCAGTCCCCATGGGTGCTTCTGATCCTCTTCTAATCCAGGACCAAGAGCCTACCACCTTCTGCCTCTCCGGGAGTTCCTCAAGGTTTTAACGTGCTGAGATCTGTCAAATTCCATCTCGCTTTTGTGGCATCTCCAAGGTGCAGGTCTGGGAAAGGAGCCGGCTTCCTGTGCTTGTTTGCAATCACGTCAGGGGCCGGAAGGCAGAGATACTTTTTTTCCTGAGTTGTTTCTTTTTTTTCTTTTAAGTTCAAATGTCCCACTCCTCCACTGAGGCAGTTTAAAAGTTAAATCTGAAAAATAGAACAATTAGGATTAAAAACAGATGGAACTTTTTGAACAGGAACAGAGATAATATTCTCCCAGCCTTGAGAGAAGCTATGTCTAAGCACAGAATTTGACTCCATATTTCCTATATGCTAACAAAAATGGCAAAGTTGGCTCTTATTTCATAGACCTACATAAAACCGTTTGCAGGGACATTTTTTCCTAGAGATTCTCTGAATTTCTCTAGCACTTAATCCTCAATAGTAACCATCAGAAGAGCTCTTTCCTGCATGGAAATTCTAAATGTTCTAAGTAACATAATCCTAGGTTTCTTTTGGGCCAGTTACTGAAGTGAGACGTGACTGTTATTTATTGCAGAATGGAAAGCATTTAAGATTTTCTAGATATTTTCTGAATCTCTCTTTTTTTCCCAACCATTTGGTAATGAACTCTTAGCAATTTATAGTCCAGTAGGAAGAAAATTACATAAAAGCTGTTATCCAAGATCTACCACAGTTTAAGGCAATGAATTTATGAAAATGTTAAATGCATACATTGCATAAACCAATCACTTTCCAGCTTCAAGTTTCCCCACAGAAATATCCCCCCACTCAGGCATAGAAAGAGGTATAGTGTCACCAGTATGATGGTTAAAGGCACAGAGGATCTATTTAAGGAGGATCTGTGTTTTTCATCTTAAGTCTCTTTGGGAAATACGGTCTAAATCAAAGACAATGGGAGATCCTCACTAAAGTTTGATATGTATGACCTAATCAATCACAAAGGAAATGAATCAGCTCCCCATCCAAAATTTATAGATTTCAAATATTTTTAAAATATTTTAAATATATATTTTCAAATATATTTTAAAAATCTGCTCTAGAAACGTCAAAGTAGGTGTGGGAAATACACTACCTTCAGATAGTTTTGTAAATGCTTCTGCCTAATGCAACAAAAAAATGCTTTGTACTGTGAGTTTAGTCAGCGCAGATCACTGGGGCCACTAACAAGTTGAAAACCAACAGGTAAATGATTGAAGGCATTAGACTTCCAAAGCAGATGAACTATAAGCCTTGTATTTCCTCTATTTTCTTTGTACAAAAAAATTATCAAATGTAGGAGCTATGTGGTATGCGGCAAGACTGGTGTCTCCACAAGCAGAGTGAATAGGAGATACTTTTATATTAAGATTTCAGTGAGTACAGAGAGAATACCTCCACCTCTACCCATTCTCACTCTTGAACCTGAAAGTTCATTTTAAGCAATGATCTTCTCTGCTATGAACCCACCTACAATTCTAACATTACCTTGGGTAATGTGACTGTCAACCATTTCCAAATCCAAGCCCTTCTTTCTTTCCTCATATCACCCTATACTTTGTATGCCTTCCTTACACTTAACTATGATTTTGTGTTATTTGTTTTAACATAGTAGGCTACAAATTACTTCAGGAAAGGGACCTATTTACCTTCTTCACAATCTTTCTGATAGCACAGTGCAGAACCATATTATCAACTATTTAGAATAAAAGAATATGGCATAATAAATGTAAGATATACTGCAATATTAGTTGTACAAAAGCCTGATAAATAAAAGTGAAAGACCATTTGCAGAATATTTTCCTCTTAACAAAACATGTTCAAATCACATGCAAACTCAGGGGACGAGAGAATATAAGTTCCTTATTGTTTATCTGTGGGGCATTTGATGGTCTAGAGAAACCGTGTCCAATATACATATGATGTGAACTACATATGTTATTTCAAATTTTATAGTGACCACATTAACTAAATGAGAAGCGAGAGGAAATTAATTTTAATAACATGTTTTATTAACCCAATATATACAAAATATTATTATAAAATCAATATAATAATTGAGATATTAGAATATATATATATATTTTTTTCATAGTAAGTCTTTGAAGTCTGGTATGTACTTTGCACTTATAGCACATCCTAAAAATCACATGTGACTATTGGCTACCATCTAGGACAGTGAAGGTCTAGAGCAGTGCTTCTCAAACTTAAATGTGCATAATACACACCTGAGGATATTATAAAAATGCAAATTCTGATTCAGTAGACCTGAGCTGGGGCAGAGGTTGTAGCTTTCTAATGACTTTCTATGTAATTCTGCTGCTGCTCCGTGGAGTGCTGGTCCACACTTCGAGAAGCAAGAGCTTGTTGTTGTTAGCGCTGTGTCCATTCTGACTCCTAGACCCCGTGTACAGCAGAGCGGAACCCTGCCTGGTCTTCGCGGGCCATCCTGTTCTTCCTCCTCTTCTTCTGGTGCTGTATCAGACAAAGCTCCACTGCTTTTTCACGGCCAGTTTTCTTCAGAAGTGGGCGCCCAGGTCTTTCTTCGTAGTCTGTCTTAGTCTGGAAGCTCCGCTGAAACCTGTCCACCATAGGTCACGGTGCTGGTATTAGAAATACCGGTGGCATAGCTTTCAGCATCCCAGCAACATGCAGCTGCCACAGTTTGTCAACTGACAGATGGGTGGTGTGGCTCCCTGACTGGGAAATGAACCCAGGCCTTGGCGGTGAGAGAGCGAATCTTAACCACTAGACCACCAGGGCTAGTGAGAGCTTGAGCACAATATCAATTCCTCAATAGCAAAGTAGAGAAATAAACAGCAGCAAATTCTTAAATTTATAGAAAGACTCAGCCAAAGCTTCTCTCCATATTTGTACAGTTATCACTCTATTTGACATTTCCTCTTGGATGAATAATAAACATCTCAAATTCAATAGGATGCTTTATTAGGCTACTGTCCACAGAGGATAACTGGAGCTGTCACACTGAGACCCTCTGAGGACCTGGATAGAATCTACCTCAGAATGCTCCCAGTTCCCAGTATGGGAAGCTGAAGAATTTATCTACTGACTCGTATTCCCCACTGTTTGAGAGTTGCCCCATGGAGTGTTGCCCCTGTTGCAAGGGTGTAGGGGGTATACTGTGACTGTGGGGAGACCCAAAGGAGTCTGCTATATTTCCTATTAATAATGGAGGGTTGTAACTTGAATTCTCTCAGAATGTGGCAGATTAATCAGTTTTCCTGTAAAATCGACTTAGTCAATATAAGTAACATACTTAGAAGAGTGCCAAGTATTAGCAGTTATTATTGCAGAGATGGTCTAACTCTGTAGTTCATATTTCTACTATCTGAGGTGCTCAGGTATTTAAAGCCTTTGTTTTTGTTATTAATGATTCTCACTCACATTGTTTTATTCCCTTGTGTTTTGATGATTTTTGATTTTGAATTTTTTTTGCTTTATCTCATTTCTTAATCTATGGAAAACCTACGGGTCTAAACCGGGGTATGCTGAGCTCAAAGGAGATTTTAGTTTGATTCTTCCAGAAGCCAGTTGGAGTTTTGACCACTCTGACACCCTTCCAGGTTACTAGCTTATTCTAAATTTTGTTTACTTTGCACCAATATCATCATCAGCATAACTCTGTCCTTTAAGGCATTCCCATCTATTTTTAGATCACACAGTTTTGTTTATTTTGGCTCTTACAGATTTCTTTTGTTTCAGGCACACCTGACAAAACATGATGCAAATTTTACTTCATACAAGAACTCATTGCTTTTTGGATGCAGTATCTCCAGATTTTCTGCTGAGAGTAGAAATCCAGAAATAACCTTATTTCACACATTCTGTAGATTCCACATCCCTGCTCTACCACTGTGGCGGCAGAGCCATGTTATAGGTGGAACTGTAAGAAACTACAAGATTCTTTAGGTCAAAAATGGTTGAAGATTGGCAAGCTCCTATACTCCACTGTGGGAGAAACCAGAAGCTTGAAGTATCTTTAAGGCTGAAGAATCCCATTTGGAGCCGTAAAGATGCAGAGAATGTCAGAGAAATCACAAAAAGACCTTGTCCTCTTATATAACAGCAAGCTTAAATACTCTAATACAAAAAGATATCTCAGAAGATTCTAAGGAAATTCCTATATCCTTTCAAATATGATAGTTTTCTGTCTATTTTACCAAGTGCTTTGGAACCTTGACTAACTGACTAGACCACACACTGTTTCTTGAGGACGTGAGTACGTAGACGGCGATCATGTGGTCCAGCGGGGAGGAGCAGCAGGCTTGTCCTGCCCATGGCCTCAGTGAGGCAGTTACAGCTGATTTATAGCATTTTTTGTTTTTATTTGTGGATATTTAGCAGCAGGACATTTAGCCACACCCCTTGCCATGTGAATGCCCAGCCGTCTATAGAATCATGATGTGTTAGAAATGAAATAAATGTTTTATTAAAAATTTAATACTACCACTCAGAAAGGTTAAGTGAGTTTTCCAAGGACAAACATAGCATTTTTGTAGTGGACCCAGAAACAGGCTCAATCTCTTGAAATCTAGACACTAGAACTTCCTGGTTTGCAGAGTGACCAGTCCTCCCAGTTTACCCAGGGCAGGGTAGGGTTCCTGAGATGCAGGACTTTCAGCTTTAAAACCAAGAAAGTTCCAGGCAAAGCAGAAGAGTCGATCACCATGTATATGCCTTCAAAATTTAGTTTTATCCTTAAGAAACATTTCTGGAAATATTTACCTATCAATATTGAGATTTAGTAGAATCAACATAGGTACTAGACAGACAGCTAAACCTCATATCCCAACGTTCTGTACAATGGAAAACATCTTTTCCAGACCTGGACCATAATATTTCCCCATAAGCATTCCTCCACATTCTTTCTTCACTGGTTTCCTGAGTAGAGGCCAAAGACTGAGGGGTCATAGGAAACAAAAGAGCCATTAGTAGAAGTAGCCTGAGTCTCTAAATCCTCTCCTAGGTGGAAAACTAGCCACAAAAAATTCAACTGGACTGTGACATGAGTCCGAGAGAGTCCTTTATTTCCATAAGCCATTGAGGTTTGAGATTGTTTGGTATAACAATTAGTTTACCTTGACTAACACAATGTACCTACAGCAACATTATATATAGGTTTAATTTTTTTCTTCTTTCCCTCTTCACCAATATGGCAAGTATGAGAAGATGGTTAACAAAAACAAGAGCATTTTCTCAGTATTTTTGGCCATAGGAAGGAAATATTTTGCACTTCTTAAAGAACTGCAATGGCTTTTGGATGAAATGTCTAATTGAGAGTGTTGAAAAATTTAAATCAAATCAAAATTAGAAAGCTGGAAATTGTGGCCTTGAGGAAGTATATTTAATTTCCTTGCTGATTGTGATGTGAGCTTTTTTATTGCTTTGAGTTTTTCAGTTGCCCAAAACACTGATAGTATTCATATTTAGTCGACATGTAGGTGAGTTTCAGAGCCCATTTGTCCTCTCAACATTCAGAGAATACATCTTTTACCCTGTCACCATTTCCTTACTCCATCATCACGTTTCTCCTAAACTCCATCTACTGTATATGCAGAAAATATATAAATACCATTTACGTTGTGATTCAGTAAGTGACATATTTTTATCAATCATAACTTGTGATTACATTCTTTCTTACTAAAACAACTTAATATGTACTCAAAGACTAGAAGAAAAGAACACGAGAATACACAGAGGGCTTCAAAACAGTAGACATCATTTAAAAGCAGAGAATCATTCAGGAAGAAGTGGAAAAGGCAAGTGATAAGTGACCTACTGATCATACCACAGCTCATATCCTCCAAGGAAAAGAATAGATAAGGTAATTGCATTACTGTTAAATGAAAAGGATAACTAGATTCAACTGCTTTAGGTGTCAAAAGGTATTTTGGTGTATTTCTTGAATAATTCTAGATATACGGGCAAAGAAAAACAATGCAAAATATGTTATACATAAGACACTACAGTTCAGGCAACTTATAAAATATATGTTTAATATAAATTTGTATAAGTTTATATAAATTTAATCACAGTCTATGGGATTAAATATCTTCTTACCAGTGGGATTAAATATCTTGTTACCAACTAGATAAAATTGAGGGGAAGTGTGGATCTGCTCCTGTAGCTTAACAATTGATTGAGAAAAATCGTGAAAGTATTTCTATTGGAATTACTGTGTCTAGATTTCTACCCCAAACAACTCTTACATTAATTTTTAAAAAGCGTTTTATTTAGTCCTTGATAAGAAAACTTTCCTATTTATGTTTTTTTTCTTAAAAGGTGATATTTAAAGAAATATGTAAAAAGTGTAGACCATAAAACACCAGGTTAGCAGCAGATATTGCTTAATTTTGGTCTTGACATATGCCTGACCTTTAGGAATAATTTTATAAATATCTTCATTAAAGCCAAAGAATGGCTACAGTTGTCACTTTAGCTATTCATTTGTGGTCAATTCAGAAGGGAAAATGAAAATATGCTGTGACACCATCAAGCAGCTTGAAAGATGAATATAGAAATGAATAGGAAGCTAAAAATGCAAAAAATGAACTTTTCAGAACAATGTTGCCATGTTACTTTACCAACTGTCCCGGGCCCAGAAATGACTGTCTGAAATTTTTATTTCAAATTAAAATTAATTAATTAAGGAATGAACAAATAAACACTGCTGCACTGTTTTATGGGAAATGTACATAGAATATTGGAACCAGAAGAGACTTGAAGGATCACCTTCTCCAGCTAAGTCATTTAACAGACAAAAAGACAGAACCTGGAAGTGTAAGTGATTTATGCCACATTCCATAACCAGTAATTTAGCAAAAATTGGATCAAAACCCAGTTCTCTTAACTCTCAACATCTCTCTTTTGTCTCTGTCTCTGTTCAGTGGTCTTTTGATTGCAAGATAGCCATTCAGATTTTAACATTAATTTTAACAATAGTATCCCTTTAGTATTTTTTTTCTAAGAAAATAATTTAAATCACTTTGTATGAGTGCACAAGAGAAATCGAGTTTGCTCCCATAATTTTTCAAATTATGAGATCCTTGCCAAACAGTAAAAATATACAAATTCTAGAGTGTTGTGCTCCCTCAAAAGTATTTACTACATTGTTGAGCCAGCCCTGATGGCCCAACATGGTTAAAATTTCGCACTCTCCACTTTGACAGCCTGGGATCACTTCGCAGTTGTTGAACCACACCACCCATCTGTCAGTTGCTATGCTGTGGTGGCAGCTCACATAGAAGAACTAGAAGGAGTTACAACTAGGATACACAACCATGCTTGGGATTTTGGGGAGAAGGAAAAAAAATGAGGAAAGATTGGCAACAGATGTTAGGTCAGGAAGAATCCTCACCTGTAAAAGAAAAAGTATTTACTACATTTGCAAACCCTGTGACTCCAAAAGTATTCATAACACACAGATACACACTAACCTATATATTTTTTCACATACATAACTATCGTGATGAACTAGTAGATTAAGAGGGAATAATGATATGGGAATTATTAAGCTACTATTTCACAACTTCAAACCCACCCATCCACATTCTGCTTTGACGCTAGTATTAGGACAGCAAACCAAATGTCTCCTTTACCAGCTGGCTCCATTTTAAATTCTGTCAATAGGGGGCACCAGAGGGACTGTATGGCTAGAGGAAGGTTAAAGATAAACGGCTTTCTCTTTTCCGTTATTTTCCTGTTCTTGTTTGCACCCTTCAATGATTCTTCTTCCTGGCAAAGACAATTAGTTTTCTCTCATGCCTAGTACCAGATGCATCACATGCCCTTAGGGACAAGAACCTCATAAAATCTACACCCCTTTCTGCAGAGGTCTGAGACCCAGCTCTGTTCTTCTTTTAGTTCCTGAAGCCCTAGCACCAGCATGGAAATACCACCTCCTCAGAGGGCTGGGCCTGCACTAGCCCCTCCTCCAAGCTTCTAACACTCCAACTACTTTCCTTTGCTTCCTCCACTCTAGGGATGCGTTGCTACTTTCTGCAGTCACAATTTCAAAAAAAGTCAGTTTCTTTTTTTCATTTTCAGCTTTCAATACCTGGTTAAATAAATATTTATATTAACGTTTTCTCTGCTGAGATAACTGCTGTGCTGTTTTCCTGACTGAACCTCAACAGATACGGAAATAAAAACTTTACCATGATTGAGGGCCTTTGTGCATCAGTCCTCACTGATGCATTACTTACTTTCCAAAGTTTCCTCCCATATACGTAGTAATTTCACTATTTCTTTGTCTTTAACAGCTTTATTGAGGTATAATTGATGTACAAAAAACTGCATATATTTAAAATATATAATTTGATGAGTTTGCACATATGTATACACCCGTGAAACTAGCACCACTATTCAAGGTAATAGACATATCCATCACTTCTAGAAGTTTCCTTATGCCCTTTTGGTGGTTCATTTTCAGAAATGCCCCCTTCCTGGCACTCCTTTCCTCAGCATGGCCAGATAATGGTTTAGCAATCCACCTGGCCACCTCTTCTGCTGTGACTTTCCTTCAGGAAACCTTACATTATGGCCATACTGCGTGACATGTGTCTACGCCTCATATCAGCAGTGACATTAGGGTTCTTGTTAATTCCAAACTTTTCTCATTATGAATATTGTTTTCTGTCTTTTTGTGTGTGTGCAGATATCCTTAAGCAGATATTCTAAGTTCCCTAGTTGACTAAGAACCTTTTTGAAAAATCATAAATGGTATTGAATTTTATGAAATATTTCCCTGCATTTACCAAAATGGTCATATGATTTTTCTTCTCCAATTTGTTAATGCGGAAAATTACATTAGACCATCTTTGCATTTCCTGGATACAACTAATTTGGTCATGATATACTATAACAGAAAAATGAAATATTACTTAGAATACAAATTAAAGCAATACAGTTTTGAACATAAAGTTTGCAATGATAAGAAGTACTTTTATTTCCATATATTAAATTTACCCTCTTGCTTAGCAACCACCTTCTAAATTTTCTTTTAAATGACCAAAGAATTATGAAACACAGCATTGCCTAAAAAAAAACAGAATGTCAGATTCCACAGTGAATGAATTTTAAAATATCATAAACACTTCAAAACTCTCATACTGGATGAAAACAAACAGTACAAAAGAAATAGTGTCTAAAATATTCTTGCATACCAATTAAAATAAAATACATGAAAATATAGAGTTTTGAAAAAACACTAAAGCAAAATTTTTCTTAAAAGCATCTAACATATATTTAAAGACAAATATCACATAATTGTACTGGTTGATCTTTAATAAAATCATGTGATCACTCTCCCCAGCTGCATCATTAGTGTGCCCACATGTGCGGGCGCACACAAACATTCACCAAGCTTATTCCTAAATACGGATCACTCCATGGCGTCCAAGACCACAATTATGGGGGGGGGGGGGCTGTGTGGTGCTACCCAATAAGGAGGCTACATGCTGCATCTGTATGCTAGGAGCAGTGCCACCCACTGCCTCACTCCAGTGGCTTCCTCCAGAGGACTGGTCCTGCAACATGAAAGTGCATGTGACTTAAGGCCCTTTAGAGGGGACTTGACCAATGAGATACGGGTGACAGGGAGATGCGAGGGATACATTCTTCTCCCTTCATTACTCCTGGACACCATAGTCCATCAAGCCTCTGAAGATGCCTTGCAAAACCAAAAATTAGCCTCACTTATTACTAAGTTGAAGCCACTCAGGAAAATATCTCCTTATATTTGCTCTCTCTCCTTCCTTGCCTCATTTTGTGTTTTCTTTGAGTCCTGCCACATTGGGATTGCATTATCCAATAAACTATTACCAAAAGTGCATTGTTTCTAGGAGAATACAGAGCTAAAACTGGCAGAGTAAGCATTTTTCTAGATGATTACATATTAGGATATATATTACTGTCTGCTATAGTTACAGATCATGGAGGAGGAAAAAATCCATAAAAATCTCTCAGTAGATGACAAATACAAATTCTATAAAAGTCAATATACATTTTTAAATAACGAATTATATAAATAATTTAAAATCCTGACAAGAGTTTTATTTCCATAAACGAAAAAATTTTTTTTCCAAATCAACTGCCAGCACAATTTCAAACTCAAGCCACATTAAATCATTCTCACTAAAATAAGAGCCAACAAGGGAATGCCTGTATGTATAACCATATAACATTATTATGTAAGTTCTAGGTAATGAACTTATAGTGAAAAACCAAATGAGTTATACTAGAAAGATCATATAATTATACACTTCATAATATTTATGAAAAAGCACTGAATTTATAGTATCATCTTATCTAGCAATTCTCTGCTTAGGAATTTATCATTTGGATATAAATGGACTTGTTGCCAAAGATGCATGGGCCAGTAGATTTTATGCTCCACAAAGGCAGGGATGGTGATATTTTGTACATGGTTGCACACCCAACACATACCAGCACTTGGACAACCATAGTGATCGCCAATGATGTTGCAGTATAGGCCAGACTGCCTTTCAAGCACTTTAAAGAATCGATATATTCAATTTTCATAACAATCTCAATGGTAGATATTATTACAAATGGGGAAACTGAGGCTCATAATGATTGTGTGACTTGTCTAAGATCACAGGGACAGTAAGTGATGAGACAGGTATTTGAATTCAGATGTTCTGATTCAGAACTTCTATTGACCATTGACCTCTAATGATTTTCATTTGTAGAAATCACATAGTTGTTGTTAAAAAATTATTTTTGACTATTGCATGTGGAATAAATAAAAAGATGTATAAATTACATTATTGAATGACTAAGTAAATTGTTACCAATTTATAGTAGGAAAAAATAGAAAACAAATTAAATACAGCAAGTGCCAAGAGATAATCTGATAAAACAAACACTGGAATCTAAGAAATCATTAAGAACAATGATACATATGAATGTATATAGATATGGGTATATATAGTGCTATGTGAAAAGCAAATATCAAGGGTGATATGTAGAATAATGACCCCTCAAAGATGTCCATATTCTAATCCTCAGAACCTATGTCTCTTATGTTACATGGCCGTACGGGAATTAAGGCTGCAGATAGAATTAAGGTGCTAATCGATTGACCTTGAGATGTGGAGATTGTCTTGGATTAGCCAGGTAGACTCAATGTAATCACAAGCATTCTTATAAACGAAAGAACTGGGCAGGAGAGTTAGTGTCTGAGTCAGAGAGAGATTTGAAAATGCTACACTGCTGGCTTTGAAGATGGAAGGGGCCTATAAGCCAAGAAATATTGACTATAATATAATATAACATAATATGATATGATATGATGTGATATGATATGGTATGATATGGTATGATATAGCCTATAGAAGCTGGAAAAGACAAGGAAACTAATTTTCACCTAGAGCCCCCAGAAAGCATGTAGCTCTGCCAACACCATGGGTCCAGTGAAACCCGTTTTGGCCTTTGGGCCTCAATTATAAGATAAATTTGTGTTGTTTCAAGCCTCCAAGTATGTGGTAATTTGTTACAGCAGTAATAGGAAACAAATACACCAAAAATGAGAGGTATGATTCCATTTTTATATATAAAAGCATATATATTTCACTGTGATAATACAATTTTAAAATCTTGTCTTCTTTAGGTTTATTCGTATTTTCTCACTTTTCCTTAAAAAACGTTTGTAATTACTACGTATACATCTATATCTCTATGTAGTATGATGCTGGGGAATAAAAACAACATGCAAAGTATTTACGACATTTAGGTAGAAAGGCAGACACAAAAGCATTTAGAACTGATTACAATATTTAAATGTGGAGAGATACATACACATGTAGAGGAGTTTAAAGGTATATAATAAGCAATAATATTATTAGTCATATTTTTATATAAACTGTATTTTCGAGTCCCAAATAACTTTCATTTTCTAAAGTTTTCAAAATTTCTATGATATGCCTGTGATACATGTAAAATGCTCAGAAAAAGTAATAAACATTATTATTTCAAATATAACTTGGATTTCCTAGTCTATTTATAGACAGTGATGCCAGAGACATTGAAAGACCAATTACCTTTTAAAATCAAAGACTGATGTGTGAAAATTATTGTTTCCAAATTCTCCAAAGCAGAAATGTGAACAACATATTTCAGCAAAATTATCAGAAATGTCCAACATATTTTTATCGAATTGTAAAGAAGGAAACATATGTACATGTCACAAGAAAAGGGTGGTAAAAATAATTTCACAGCTTGAGTCCAAAGAAAAAGTTGGAATTAATGAAAATGTGCTCCTATATTCTAAACACAATTTGAAACACGGACATAAAATTAGGTAACAGCTTCATCATTTTTATGCTAACAAATTTGAAAGAAAACAAATTAATTTCAAACAACCAATCACTGAAGGCTCCAGGGAGGAGTAAGCCAATCTTTATATTTTTCTAGACTTGTCTTTCATTTTTTCATTAGGCATTTGTATTAGTTTTCTATTGCCGTGTAACAAATGATCACAGACTTAATGGCTTAAAACAACACAAATTTATTATCTCATTGTTTCTGTGGGTCAGCAGTCTGGCTGGTTTCTCTATTTCGCGTATCACCAGGCTGAAATCAAAATGAGAGCCAAGCCTGATGCCATCTGAGGTTCAGAATCCTCTTCTAAGCTCATTGGTTGTTGTCAGAATTCAGTTCTTTGCAAATGTGGGGTTGACATTCCCATTTACTTGCTGGCTGTCAGTCTGGGACTGCCGTCAGCTCACAGAGGTCATTCTCAGTTCCTTGCAGTGTGGACCGCTTTGCTTCTGCAAGGCCAACAGGAGAAAAATCACGGCAGCCTAGAATCTCTCTGACTTCTTTTAAGGAGTGACCTGATTAGGTCAGGTATACCCAGGATAATCTTCCTTTTGATTAACTTAAAGCCAGCTAATTAGGGACTTTAATTACATCTACAAATTCCCTTTGCACCTAAATTTATCTTTGATGAAATCACTGGATGAATATGTGTATACTAGGGCCAGGGACTCTTGGGGGCCATCTTAGAATTCTACCTACCACATACTCTAGTCATTAAACTATTCACTGCTTTCCCATGAGGTTCTGACCTTTCTCACCGCTGTTCAGCATTGCTCATGCCATCCTCCAAATTGGAATATCCCTGCCTTGTTTTAGTGGAAAGGGTTTTGAAATTCTATTTATTTTTTAACAGCTTTGTTGAGATATAATTCAAATACTATATAATTCACCCACTTAACGTGTACAATTCAATGGCTTTTACTGTATTCAAACATGTGTGCAATTCTCACCATGATTAATTTTAGAACATTTTCATCACCTCAAAAAGAAACCGCATATCCATTAGCAATCAATCCCCATTTTCCCTCTCCAGCCCTATGCAACCACTATTACACTTCCCTTCTCTCTATATTTGCCTACTCTGGACATTTCATGTAAATGGAATCATACAATATGCCATTTTTTGTGACTGACTTCTTTCAGTTAGCAAAATGTCTTCAAAGTTCATCCATGTTGTATCATGTATTAGTACTTCATTCCTTTTTATTGCTGAATAATATTCTATTGTATGGACATACCACATTTTATTTATCCATTCATCAGTTCATGGAGATTTGGGTTGTTTCCACTTCTTGCCTGTTATGAACATGCTGCTATGAATATTTGTGTACAAGTCTTTATGTGAACATATGTTTTCGTTTCTCTTATGTACGTACCTAGGAGTAGAATTATTGGGTCACATTTGGCCTATATTTAGTTTTTTGAGGAACTGCAAAATTATTTTCCAAAACAGCTGTACTATTTTGCATTCCTACCAGCATTATATGAGGGTTTCAATTTCTCTACATCACCAATACTTTTATATGTCTTTTTGATTATAGCCTTCCTAGTGGGTGTGAAGTGGTATCTCATTGTGATTTTGATTTGCATTACCCTAATGGCTAATGATGTTGGGCATCTTTTTATATTCTTACTGGTCATTTGTATATATTCTTTCAATTTTTGATGTTTAAAGTCCATCTCAAATATCACCTCCTATTTGAAGTCTATTCTAATTCTGCTGGCCAGTTGCGATTTCACTCTCCTCTGACACATAATAGAACTCTTGTGTGGAACTTAATTTAATTACTAATCACTTCTGATGTGTAAGATACTATTCCAAGAGTAATTGGAAATAGGTTTGTGAAGCAGATATTGATATCTGGTCCCCAAGAAGTGTGAAACCGTGTCAAGGAGACATAATATTTGCATTCAGGTCACATTGCATGCTTGTTTTTCCTTTCTGATTTGTAAAATTGGTAGTGTAGAATTGCTATTTTATGGCCCAGTGACATGACAAAGTCAACAAACATTAGCAGAACTGAACTCTAGTCCCAACCTAAATTATGTCTAATTTTGCAATGATCTTAAGGAAAATACTCAAGTAACAAATCTCATCACTTAAAAATATTGCTGATTTATTTTCCCTCTTGAAATCTTCAAACTATCAAGTGAAATTTTCTTAAAACACAGCCAGGTTAATTCAAACCACCTGACTATCTACCTCTTCTCTAATGTACAAAATCATATATAAAATTCTGGAAGAAATTTATCTCAAAACAGCCTCATTCACTTCTTATAAAAAATGTAAATTCCTAGAAATTTAATTTCATTTAAATATTATGTTCATCATCCAAAATGAGACTGAAATGCCACTTTTCTGTGAAGACTTTCTCTGTTATTGTAAGGTAGTTAATTGATCCCTCTCTCTGCTCTGACTACACTATGTTTTAGCTCCATAATGGCGTCTTCATGTTGAACTGTTGCTATTTAAGTCCAACTCCCTCCATAAATTCTAAACTTCTTTATGCTATAGATCATGTTGGATTTCTCCATGTATTCGGTTTCTAGCTTATATTGTTGTTGCTGTAAAATCAATTTGATCAGACATTATGAATTTTAGATAATTCAGTGAACATTATTGAGTGTTTATTACCAATAGAAGACAAGTATTTTCTGATATGTGCTGAATGTTTCCATAGAATCTGGAAATGCAACCATTGCAAGCTTATTTATGGCTTATTTTCTCTTATCTTATGCTTTCTCGTAAAAACAAATGTTATTTTAATTATCTAATATGTAATATCTTAGTTTCTTTACTTTGGTTGAATTAAAATAATATCTTTGATACCATTAACAACTATATTTGAGGATTTTTAAGATAAATTATTTTTATTGCTCATTTTTAAAGAACCGTTTAACGATGTTGTCTCATTAGAAAATTGTCATCAGCAGAAAGATATATTAAGGATACAAACAGAACAAAAATATATCTTTTTATAGCGTTTAGTGCAGTCAGCATAACCTCGTAGAGATAGATACAATTTCTGAGAAAACATATCATTTTAGTAAAGCATGCAGAATTTTCTCTATAATGGAGAAAAATCTGTGAAATGATTTTTTTTGTAATTTCCAGTCATTTATTTCTTTGCCAGAGTTCGATAGCTGTCTATCAAACTTTAGTAAGCAAAGAGCATCCCATTTAAAGTGATATGTGTAGTTGATAAAAATGGAAAAATCCAAGGGACAGCATTGAAATCCCTATATCACTGCTACGGCTTGAACCAAAATTGATGCCCAGTTCTTTAGGAAATTTGTTTAAAGCTCATGATGGAAAAATCACTTGGCCACTGACAAAGATTCCGCCTTTGACCAAACTTTAGTCAGGCTCCTCTGAACTCTCTTTTCAAGTAGGCCCTGACTTTTGGGATTCTATGATCATCTTTTTTACTGTCCAATTTTAGCAAGAATCCTCCTTAATTGGTTTAGCCATAATCCCCCATCCTTGATACCTGATTATCCTGCATATCTAACTGGTTCCTCGTGCTCCCCCATCGCCCAGGTGATGTGTGATCACCCTGGCCTGACTTCAGCAAGAAACCTGTGAGGTTGGTTTAGCCAGAGTCTCCTCTTATCCCTGAAGTTTCCTCTTAGTAATTTTCCATCCACTGACCCCTGGCTCTGCTCTTTGGCTAAAAATTTTCACTTTTCTTTTTGTATTCAGAGTCGAGCTGATCTCTTTCTCCTACTACAAAATCCCATCGTAGTAGTCTCCCTGAATAAATTCTGCCTTACCAACTTTAACAAGTGTCGTGAAAATTTTTTCTTTAACAGCACTCTAGTTCTCAATTTTCTTTTATCTTTTAAGAAGGGATCAAATGACTTTTTTAATGCCTCTTCCAGATCTAACATGTATGATTTTTGTGTTAATTTTTAAACCACTTTATAGGCAATACCTTGGTAGGTATTCTTCTCTGTTAGATTTCTTTAAAAAGAGAAAAAAAAGAAAAGAAACAACTTATTTTAAAATAATGTCCTGTCTATGCTATTTTTATGTATTTTACTTTGTACTTCCAACAATGCTATAAGGCAGTTATAATACTGTGTTATAGAAGAAAATGAGCAGATTATCAAATTAAAAAAAACAAAACAAAATCTTTGTTCCAAACCACACAGCTAGTAAATAACTCAACCAAGATTAACCCCAAGACATTGTCTCTCTCTCTCTGTTTCCATAGCTCATTATGTATACCTCTGGCAAGTTATCTTTAGGTTCTATTCAAAAACCACAAGTTTAATCTAAACATGAAAGATATGTTATATTTGGCTGTAGATAATCTAGGGCATCTTTGTCATCCCCTTTCCCCCACCCCCAATTCCAAACCCAAGTTTGCTTTTAGCAAAATACACCTAAGGTTTACCCCAGAGTCTGATTCTAAATTGCTCCCCTATTGTCATATTAGGAACCCTCTTTGGACCTATAATTAAGTAAAAATGCATATTTAGATAATTAAAGTATTTTGACACAATTAGGTGCTAAGATTCAAGAAGCAATTGCTAGGGGACCTTAAAAAAGTGTTACATTCTATTGGCTCTTTTTACATGTAACTCCAGAGAAGCAGCATTTCATTCAATCAGTGATTTAAAAAAAAATTATATTATGAAAGCCAAAATAATGACTGCATTCCACCACCCTGTGTTATTTAAGTCTGCTAATTGTTTTATTTTAAATCCCTGTGGTATGGTTAATTGAAGTGATCCGAGTCCTTTGAAAATCTTCTTACTCTTGCCAAACTTTGCCTTTGATGAGTCACTTTGAAGTGACTTGGGTGCCATCATGAAACCTCAACAAATGGAGTCCTAACCCACCAGGTGTCCATGCATTGGCAGGCTTTAGAACTTCCAAGGTCCAGGGGCTAAATCCTATGTGGGTGCTTCGCAGGAGAATCCTGGAGTCAGAGAATAGTATATAATGTGGTTTAATATTATACAAAACTAAACTTTTCAAAATTACCTCCCAAGATATTCTGAATGTCACTATGCAATACTGATAGCCAATTTTAGCATGCTCACATTCCAGAATCTCTGGGAATTCAGACAAGAAAAAGAAACACACTTCACAAAAAGATTGACCTGAAAAAACAAAAATTACAAGTTGATGTATAACGTCATTGGAGTTTTGACTGAATGTAATTTTTTTGTCACGTTTGCCAGTTAGAAAAAGATGCATGTAAGTAAAGTGTAACATTAATTTGGACATGACAATACTTGAAGAGTGGGAACCAAGCTGATAATAAGGAAAATTTCCAGGTAGTTTTAAATTATGATTTAGCCCAGAACCCAGGTTCCTGGTGTGGGAGATCAGAATTTGCCACCCCAAAATGTGTCTCTCTGGCATGATTATGTTCAAGAACAAAAGACTCAGAAAGAAAATTTGACCTTTCCCCTAACTGCCTAAAAGAATTTAAGGTAGAAGGCCTGTCCCAGGAAGGAGCTAATACCATAGATAACTATAGAGTAATATGAATTAGGTGTGGTAGACAGGGAGGAACCTAACAAGGTCCACCTAATTAAAGCCCTCTCCATGTCCCTTTTTTTTTTTTTGCAAGGTATGGCAAACATATGTTTACCAAACATTCACTTTTTCTTCTCCCTGTGAATTGCCTGCCTCCCCTTTCAAGTCCCAAACCATTACCTCCTTTGTCTTTAGCTAAAGACAGTATTTAAGGTGGTGGCTTCAAACATTTTAGTGAGTTATTCAGTTTTCTTGGGTTTCTCCCATGTATACATGTTATTAAACTTTGATTTTCTCCTGTTATTCTGTCTCATGTCAATTTAACTCTTAGACCAGCCAGAAGAACCTAGAGGGTAGAGGAATTGTTCTTCCTCCTCTACACTGGCAACATTTTTGTCCAAAAATTAAATGATAAACTCTAACATTAAATCTTGGCTTGTTAAGGATAATTCATTCATGAAGCAGAACAGTATTTCTCAATATTTTCAAATATGAAGTCCCTTTTAAACATTAAAAATATTAAGAAACATTAAAATGACAGTAATGAAGGAGCAGTTAAAGTTTTCCTTTCTTCCTTTCTAGGTTCTTTGGCCAGTCTAATAATCCAATTGATATGAGACAGATTAACAGGAGAAAATCAAACAAAAGTTTAATAACGTGTACACATGGGAATTACCCAGGAAAACTGAGAAACTCTCCAAAATGACCGAAGCCATCCCCTTAACTACCATGTTTAGCTAAAGATAAAAGAAGATGTTAGAGGTAGGAGTCAGTTATGGGAAGTTATAAGAAAAAGCATAGTAAACAAGAGTAAGATTGTTGTGCAGATTTAAGTCAGTGCCTTCTCCACTGCTTAGAGTTTGTAGAGATTTAGAGTCGTCCTTCTCTTCCTGGTACAGAGAAGGAGACACCCTTACAAATTGAGATTTCCCTTATAATTGTAAATATTTTTTGCAAAAGGGTAACTTCTACTCAGTTTTCAAAGCTCTCATGTCTGCTGGTTTTTTTAAATAACCAGCTTAAAATAATCAATACGCCAAAGAGGCATATTTTGGGATGGTATATTTTGCTCCCCTTCGGTGGTGATTCTTATATTGGGAAATGCATTGATTCTTAATGAACTTAAAAAAATATGAGGAAAACCACTGTTAAATCAACAACAGTTGTAAATGCTTTGGTATTAATTACATTAATTATCTATATATCTATCTATTTATCTATGTGTGTGTGTGAAATACAGTATATATTTAAGTAAAGCTCATTATTCAAGCCTGTAGACAAGGCTTGTTGTACTTATGGATTAACAGATCACTTGCAATAAATCTGTGACTCTCCAGAATTATTCTGCCCACTGTTTGGTATCTAGCATTGTGGAGAAAACAGTTGAATTGGTTTCTAGCTTCACTTTTGAAAATAATTATTTTCAGAACTTAAGTAAATCAATTAACATCTTTGTAATGTACTTTATTCTCTAGCTTTAATTTTCTTCCTTACCAAATCAAAGATCTGGATTACATGATTTTAAGAATCTCTTCTAGCGTTTCCTTTTGATACATTAATCCATTTTTATGAATTTTAAAAAACATTGAGATTATTCTTGTTGTTATGGTAATGTTATTGATAACAAACCTCTTAATCTCAAGTTCATGTTCCTGAGGCACAGTAAGCCAATCGTTGAGACATCCACTGCTTGGAGATGGAGAAAGCTTTATTCAAATTGGCCAAAACGAAAAGGAGGGAGGATATGTTCTCTCAAATCCACCTTAACAAGAGAAGAGAGCAGGTGGTTTTACAGAGCTCAGGGGCTTGGCAGGAGGAGTTTTGGAGAAACAAAGGGGTGATTCCCATTTCTTTCACTCCCAATAAGCCCCTGG